>NC_081760.1:40104255-40164255 GCF_963082965.1 Carassius carassius
GATGCATGGCAATTCTTAAAAAATAAATAAAACCCTGGACAAACCATTAACTCTTGTTCAATGTGAATGCCGTATGCTGGAATATGAGCAGTCATTTATTCCGTCATCATCCGGGTGCTTATAGCGCGCGCACAGGCGAGACCTGAACAGCACACGTTAATATGTGTTTAAACTAAACTCATTTAATGCATTGTCAGTTTAAACATTTAAGAGCATGCAGTGAGAAGATTTGTGCATGCGCTCATCCGAAGTGCGCAAACCCACGCAAATATAAGCTCTCTCTGAAATATTGTTTAAATGGACAAATTCACAAAAAAATCATGTCAAAATGCCTGTTTTGGTAAGTATCCTACAGCAGACATAACCGGCTGATCGTAGGCCTTCCTTCTGTATCAGTGCATTCTCTTAAAGTGACAGTCTTTAAAAGTGAAAAAAAAAAAGTGACGTGACATTCAGCCAAGTATGGTGACCCATACTCAGAATTTGTGCTCTGCATTTAACCCATCCAAAGTGCACACACACACACAGAGCAGTGAACACACACACACACTGTGAGCACACACCCGGAGCAGTGGGCAGCCATTTATGCTGCGGCGCCCGGGGAGCAGTTGGGGGTTCGATGCCTTGCTCAAGGGCACCTAAGTCGTGGTATTGAAGGTGGAGAGAGAACTGTACATGCACTCCCCCCACCCACAATTCCTGCCAGCCCGGGACTCGAACTCACAACCCTTCGATTGGGAGTCTGACTCTCTAACCATTAGGCCACGACTTCCCCATATATATATATATATATATATATATATATATATATATATATATATATATATATATATATATATATATATATATATATATAATATTATATAAATCGAACAGCAACAACAAAGAAATCACTCACTGCTCTCGATTTAAAAGCTTTTGTAACTTTAATAAAGTATAATCTTTTATTTATACAGTCCAATATGCAATGCTGTTTTACATTTGATTACTTTATTCAATTGCTGTACCTAAAAACTAATGCTAGACCTAAAAACTGAAAATCACTGTTTATTTTATTTGTATCTTTATTGTATTTATTTGTGCTGTTGCTTGTAGTTAGATTTTTCTTTTTAAGTATAGTTTTTCCATAAATATAGCACATAGCCTACCGAACCATACCGAAACCATGAAACAAACCGAACCGTGAAAAAGTTGAACCGTGCCACCCACCCATCAGATTTCATGCATGGAGGTAATGGTCCAGGTCTCTGTGCCACTCCGCTGCAGGGAGCTCGTATGGGTCGATATTTTGGATGCCTAAAAGCTTCTCCAAATACCGCTGTTTTACGCTTGGTATGAGCTTTCTTTCACCTTATCTTTTTGCAATGCTTTACTTCCTTTTCTTTTTCATATTTGTAGATCCATCTCTGTTCCACCGAAATAATAAATGCGCTAAAATTAAAGAGCTCTGGAATGTTTAGCATCTCCTACCGTCATGGCCGACCGGCTCAGACCCCGCCCAAATCGGCACATGACTCCTCACTCTCAATAGCGCTGTGGAGGCACAGGGGGCACACCCACGATTTCAAACTTGATCAAAATCTGCTACTTATAATTATAATTCTGGATGTAAGAAACACTAGGAAACACCTTCATGTTAAATACATGAACTACTGTACTTAATGTATTTAACATGAAGGTGTTTCCATGTACTTTAAGTCAGTGCTTTAAGTGGGCCGGTAGGCACCGGTGCTCAGTACCGCCATTTCCAAATATAGCTCTTGAGCGTACCGCCACCTCTCCGTGCGCCCAGAAGGTGCTTTTAGCGTACCGGTACGCTCATTTGGACATCTGTTTTAATAGAGGTTTTAATCTTTTGCCTGCGCTGCCGCTTTTCAGTGCGCCCTTCACAATGCACGCTTCCTAATTCTTCCCACTGAGAGCAGAGACTACATTACCCATACACCTTTGAGTTTAACAAGTGAAAAGCGCATGCGTCGCTTTTGCCGCTGTCAGTAACAACTCACCGCGGCTGCAGAGGATGTGTGAAACACGCACACCCGGCTCGGTATAAACACAAATACAGTGAACAACACTTAATATGCTCTCCTGGCTTCAGACTCTGAGTACTAATACAGCACGGTCAGAATCAGATGACTCGCTGGCTCACACCCCACCCACGTCATTGTTTTTCTTTTTACAATGACATTTGAGTTCATGATTTTAATGTTGTTGTTTCTTGTGGCAGAATAAAGAATAATGACAGATGGTTTATCTTTGAATAAAAATGTGTTTAGTTAAGGTTTGAAATGCATTATCTTTTATTATAGGCTACGAAGTCTAACATCATAAGCCCCCCATCCCATCGCCCAAGACCGCAGACACCCCCCTTATCCCTCCAGCCCCCCTGCCCCGAATTTAAGCCAATCTCATCTGGTCACCCTATCCCTTTGCACATTTTATTTATGTTCAGTAGCTCTTTCTAGCTCAAGCAAATCCACAAACTAATAAAAGGATTTATTATTTTTTATAAGGTCGACTGTTGACTGCTGTATATAAAACCCCTTATATATATATATATATATATATATATATATATATATATATATATATATATATATATATATAGGCTATAATAGAGTACCAGCACCTCTATTGGGCCACTTAAAGCACTGCTTCAAGTACAACCCGAATTCCGGAAAAGTTGGCACGTTTTTTAAATTGTAATAAAATGAAAACTAAAGGAATTTCAAATCACATGCGCCAATATTTTATTCACAATAGAACATAGATAACGTAGCAAATGTTTAAACTGAGAAATTTTACACTTTTATCCACTTAATTAGCTCATTTAAAATTTAATGCCTGCTACAGGTCTCAAAAAAGTTGGCACGGGGGCAACAAATGGCTAAAAAAGCAAGCAGTTTTGAAAAGATTCAGCTGGGAGAACATCTAGTGATTAATTAAGTTAATTGATATCAGGTCTGTAACATGATTAGCTATAAAAGCTTTGTCTTAGAGAAGCAGAGTCTCTCAGAAGTAAAGATGGGCAGAGGCTCTCCAATCTGTGAAAGACTGCGTAAAAAAATTGTGGAAAACTTTAAAAACAATGTTCCTCAACTTCAAATTGCAAAGGCTTTGCAAATCTCATCATCTACAGTGCATAACATCATCAAAAGATTCAGAGAAACTGGAGAAATCTCTGTGCGTAAGGGACAAGGCCAGAGACCTTTATTGGATGCCCGTGGTCTTCGGGCTCTCAGACGACACTGCATCACTCATCGGCATGATTGTGTCAATGACATTACTAAATGGGCCCAGGAAGACTTTCAGAAACCACTGTCGGTAAACACAATCCGCCGTGCCATCAGCAGATGCCAACTAAAGCTCTATCATGCAAAAAGGAAGCCATATGTGAACATGGTCCAGAAGCGCCGTCGTGTCCTGTGGGCCAAGGCTCATTTAAAATGGACTATTTCAAAGTGGAATAGTGTTTTATGGTCAGACGAGTCCAAATTTGACATTCTTGTTGGAAATCACGGACGCCGTGTCCTCCGGGCTAAAGAGGAGGGAGACCTTCCAGCATGTTATCAGCGTTCAGTTCAAAAGCCAGCATCTCTGATGGTATGGGGGTGCATAAGTGCATATGTTATGGGCAGCTTGCATGTTTTGGAAGGCTCTGTGAATGCTGAAAGGTATATAAAGGTTTTAGAGCAACATATGCTTCCCTCCAAACAACGTCTATTTCAGGGAAGGCCTTGTTTATTTCAGCAGGACAATGCAAAACCACATACTGCAGCTATAACAACAGCATGCCTTCGTCGTAGAAGAGTCCGGGTGCTAACCTGGCCTGCCTGCAGTCCAGATCTTTCACCTATAGAGAACATTTGGCGCATCATTAAACGAAAAATACGTCAAAGACGACCACGAACTCTTCAGCAGCTGGAAATCTATATAAGGCAAGAATGGGACCAAATTCCAACAGCAAAACTCCAGCAACTCATAGCCTCAATGCCCAGACGTCTTCAAACTGTTTTGAAAAGAAAAGGAGATGCTACACCATGGTAAACATGCCCCGTCCCAACTATTTTGAGACCTGTAGCAGGCATTAAATTTTAAATGAGCTAATTAAGTGGATAAAAGTGTAAACTTTCTCAGTTTAAACATTTGCTACGCTATCTATGTTCTATTGTGAATAAAATATTGGCTCATGTGATTTGAAAGTCTTTTAGCTTTCATTTTATTAAAATTTAAAAAACGTCCCAACTTTTCCGGAATTCGGGTTGTACATTACATTTTATAAGGATGAAAAAGGTCAGATAAATAGACAGGATCTTTGTTATGAAGTGATTTATATATGGAGAGGAACATTTTAAAGTCTATTCTCTGATAAATCGGCAACCAGTGAAGGGATCTAAGAATGGGAGTGATGTGTTCATGTTTATGACCCTTTAAAAGAAGACATTGAGGAAATGACATTCTGGACTGGTGTACTGTTAATTTAAAGTGAATTGTGAATTTACAGAAAAAATATGGTTATATGCAAGAGCATTAAAGGGTTTTATTTTGTAATTTCCCACCAGACAGCTTTTTTTAATTCTTCATTTAGGATACTCAACATTTGAAGTCATTTAAATTTTTATAGGACTGTTTTTCAGACATTTCTATTATTTTTTATTTATTTATTTATGTGTATGTATGTATTGATTAACTCATTGATTGACAGAGAAACTGTCTCAGTAAAGGAATGTCAGATCGCTTTTCCCTTGACCTGACTGTGTTACCGTAACATCCACAAAACACCGTGACGCTAGAATGACTGTTTCTCGAGATGGAGTCTGGCCGCAGTGATCTATAACAGAGAACTGATCATTCTGAAGAGTTAAAATCCTTCTGTTCAGGTCTCAGAGTTGACGGTAAGTTGAGTTGTCAGCTTCTAATATCATGTATTATTGTAGAATGTCACTCTAGTGTTAAACTCTTCACACTTTAACGGAGATTTGAGGGAGTTGTATGGAATGATATCGCGGACTTTATTCAAAAGGAATTGCAAGTTGTATTTGCAATTGCGTTTTCAATTTGTGGACGCATAAAATGTGACATAATCCAAACGCAAATGCAAATCGCGCATTACCGTTTTCATTTTCGATTAAGTGAACGCACAGTGTCTGCCAAATTTAAAATGGAAATGCAAAGTCCGTTTGCAATTGTGTTTCCCATATCTTACAAGCTATGAGCCTGTCATATTTAAATAGCAATATTAATTACCACATTTGCCTTTTCACTCTCTCTGTACTGTGCATGTAAACTGCCAAAACTCAAATGGAATCGCAATACCTTTTGCATTTGAATTTCCAACGTCTACACGGAAACCTGTCAATCAAGTGACAGGGGTGGGGCCATTTTATTGGGCCTGTTTGCATTGGGAAGTGACGATCGTACTAAAATGTACCATGTTTTTACTAGGGTAAATATGAGTTAACGATAGTGTTTATAATTAAGCCACAGTAGCCACAAATGTACAGTTGTCTGAGACGAAATGTTCTTTAACATCATGAACCATAAAATGTAGTCAGTGTTCTACTATTGTTTATTTTCATAATAGGTAAACAAAGGTCACATTTTCTTGATTCAGCAGCTGCACGATGTAAAGCCGATAGTCCTGTCTTGAATCTAGAGATCTGGTGCTGCTTCTGTGTAGCTAGGTAGCTCAGTGGTTAGTGACTGTCATCTCTCACGGCATACTGTCTATTAGCGTGTGTTCGAAACCTAGGCCAACACAGACGTTCTTTATTTTTTTGTTTATCCTACTAACTTCAACCGCTGATTTCGGACTTGCTTCCTCAGTAGTTCAGACTTTGTGCATTTGACTCGGGAGTGTGATGTCGCCCGTTTGGCGGCTGAAGTTAGTGGCCTATGTTTACCTATTATGAAAATAAACAATAGCAGAACACTGACTACATTTTATGGTTCATGATGTTAAATAACATTTCGTCTCAGACAACTGTACATTTGTGGCTACTGTGGCTTAATTATAAACACTATCGTTAACTCATATTTACCCTAGTAAAAACATGGTACATTTTAGTACGATCGTCATTCCCAATGCAAACACGCCCAATAAAATGGCCCCACCCCTGTCACTTGATTGACAGGTTTCCGTGTAGACGTTGGAAATTCAAATGCAAAAGGTATTGCGATTCCATTTGAGTTTTGGCAGTTTACATGCACAGTGCAGAGAGAGTGAAAAGGCAAATGGGGTAATTAATATTGCTATTTAAATATGACAGGCTCATAGCTTGTAAGATATGGGAAACACAATTGCAAACGTACTTTGCATTTCCATTTTAAATTTGGCAGACACTGTGCGTTCACTTAATCGAAAATGAAAACGGTAATGCGCGATTCGCATTTGCGTTTGAATTATGTCACATTTTATGCGTCCACAAATTGAAAACGCAATTGCAAATACAATTGCAAATACAATTTGCAATTCCTTTTGAATAAAGTCCGCAATATCATTCCATAGAGTTGTTGTGACGCAGTGTAAAATGATGGAGATGTAACCGAATCATCTTTCTGAAGTAAACACTGATCTGGAGATTTTGGACAACAGAAAGCAATGAGAGGAAATGCGAAACAGAAATCGGTCATCTAGAGAAGATTTAACGATTTAAGTTTTAATGTTAATTTGGCGTATTCAAAGCAAATGTACTGTAATAGGGTTCCAGCTCATATAGGGTAGTCGGGAATGTGTACTAATATAATAATAGAAAATACGGATTGTATAACAGCGCAGTACGGCGATATACTCAAAGATTGAAACGCGGCATAAGAACAAGAAGAAGAGGAGGAGGAGGAGGAGGAGGAGGAAGATGATGAGGAGGGGCTCTTTGTGTTTGAACCGAAAGTAAACTGGAGAGTAAACGCGTATTTTGAAGAGTTAAAATCCTTCTGTTCAGGTCTCAGAGTTGACGGTAAGTTGAGTTGTCAGCTTCTAATATCATGTATTATTGTAGAATGTCGTTCTCGTGTTAAACTCTTCACACTTTAACGGAGATTTGAGCGAGTTGTTGTGACGCAGTGTAAAATGATGGAGATGTAACCGAGAGTTATAGGCTATGTATATGTGTATAGGCTACATTATGTGCAATCTTTAGGCTACATTATGTGCAAGCTTGTGTGCTCAGTCCATGTGCAGCAATGTAGCAGCAAATTAGTTTCGAGCGGAGATTAACAAACTGTACCTACAACTCAGAACATGCTTTAACCTCACACACTCGCCCCTAATTATGTTTAATGCGTGAGTTGCCATAATTTGTGCTCGTGATGGAGCGGTAGCTTCAACTATCATGGAGGAATATCCTGTGATGTCCACTTCACAGGGCACTTACGTTTAAATAGAAATGTCGGAAGCCATAAGAGAAACATACTAAATGTGCAGAGCAGGGGGCAAGAGGACTGGAATTGAGAACTGCTGCTTTAGGTAAGCTTTTACATGGAGAAACGTAACTACTCTGCTTTGCGCACCTGAGACTGTTACTGAAAACTGTGCTCTATGCTGGACAGTATTCATTTATCGCCAGTTGTTAAAATCGTGGTAATCTAATACATTTCTAATATATATATACAGTACATACAAAAATACAGAAAAAAAAGTAATATTGTGAAATATTATTACAACTTAAAATAATAGTTTTCTATTTGAATATACTTTAAAGAAAAATAATTTATTCCTGTGATGCAAAGCTGAATTTTCAGCATCATTCCTCCAGCCTTCAGTGTCACATGTAACATCCAGTCTATCACATGATCCTTTAGAAATCATTCTTATATTCTGATTTATTATGAGTGTTGGAAACAGTTCTGTTGTTTAATATATTTGATGAATAAAAGGTTAAAAAGAACTGCATTGATTAAAAAAAAAAAAATTCTAATAATATATTTTTTTTACTATCACTTTTTATCAATTTAACACATCCTTGCTGAATAAAATTATTGATTTTATTTAAAAAAAAGAAAGAAAAAAAAATTACTGACCCCAAATTACTGACCAGTAGTGTATATTGTTATTACTAAATATTTATATTTTAAAAACATAGCTTCTTTTTTTTATATATATATATTTTTTTTTTACTTTTTATTCATCAAAGTATCCTAATAAAGTATCACATGTTCTGAAAAAATATTAAGCAGCAGAACTGTTTCCATCTTTGATAATGAATCATCATATTACAATGATTTCTAAAGGATCATGTGATAATGACCCTAAAAATTTAGCTTTGCATCACAGAAATAAATGATAATTTAAAGTATAATAAATTTAAAAACAATTATTTTAAATTGTAACAGTATATCACAATATTAAATTTAAAAGTAATCGGATCTAGCAGTTTTTAATGCTTTTCTGTAGGATATGTTACTTTCCCGCCAAGCAATACGAAATACCTCTAGTTTTGTTTTCCTCCAGCTGCGCTCCATTTTTCGGGCTGCTCTCTTTAGGGTGCGAGTATGCTCATTATACCATGGTGTCAAACTGGTTTCCTTAACCTTCCTTAAGCGTAAAGGAGCAACTGTATTTAAAGTGCTAGAAAAGAGAGAGTCCATAGTTTCTGTTACATCATCAAGTTGTTCTGAGGTTTTGGATATGCTAAGGAATTTGGATACATCAGGAAGATAACTTAAAAAGCAGTCTTTTGTGTTAGAAGTGATGGTTCTTCCATACTTGTAACAAGAAGTAGAGTTTACAATTTTGGCTATATGAAGTTTGCACAGAACTAAATAATGATCTGAGATATCATCACTTGGCTGAATAATTTCAACACCATCAACATCAATTCCATGTGACAGTATTAAATCTAGAGTATGATTTCGACAATGAGTAGGTCCTGAAACGTGTTGTCTAACACCAATAGATTTCAGAATGTCTATAAATGCTGAT
Organism: Carassius carassius; assembly: GCF_963082965.1. Classification (NCBI taxonomy): domain Eukaryota; kingdom Metazoa; phylum Chordata; class Actinopteri; order Cypriniformes; family Cyprinidae; genus Carassius; species Carassius carassius. The sequence goes on from NC_081760.1 coordinate 40,113,176, forward strand.
CCCAATGCATCGTTTTCATTATCAACATGGATATTAAAATCACTAACTATTAAAACTTTATCTGCAGCAAGAACTAACTCGGATGTATAATCACCAAATAACTCTTTAATAAAGTCTGTATGGTGCCCTGGTGGCCTGTATACAGTAGCCAGTACAAACATTACAGAGGATTTATCATTAACATTTGTTTCTCTGGATAATGTTATATGAAGCACCATTACTTCAAACGAGTTATACTTGAAGCCTGCCCTCTGAGAAATCCTGAAAACATTGTTATAAATTGAAGCAACACCTCCACCTTTGCCTTTTAGACGCGGCTCATGTTTATGACAGTAATCTTGGGGGGTGGACTCATTTAAAATAATGTAATCATCAGGTTTTAGCCAGGTTTCTGTCAAACAGAGTACATCTATTTTATGATCAGTGATCATATTATTTACAAAAAGTGTTTTCGTAGAAAGGGATCTGATATTCAATAAGCCAAGCTTTATCATTTGTTTATCCATATTGCTTCTGTTTTTTATTTGTTGAACCTCAATTAAATTGTTAATCTTAACTTGGTTTGGACGTTTTTTGTTTTTTCTAGTTCGGGGAACAGACACCGTCTCTATAGTGTGATATCTAGGTGAAAGAGTTTCTATGTGCTAAGAATTAACTGACCTCTGTGACGGGAGGCAGCTAGCAGACGGTTGGTTTAGCCAGTCTGTCTGCTTCCTGACCTGGGCCCCAGTTAGTCAAGTATAAACACGAAGACTATTTGCCATATTTCTAGAGAGAAGAGTGGCGCCACCCCAGGAGGGATGAAGACCATCTCTTTTCAACAGGTCAGGTCTGCCCCAAAAGCTCGTCCAATTGTCTATGAAACCTATGTTATTCTGTGGGCACCACTTAGACATCCAGCCATTGAGTGATGACAATCTGCTATGCATCTCATCACCACGGTAAGCAGGGAGGGGACCAGAGCATATTACAGTGTCTGACATCGTGCTTGCAAGTTCACACACCTCTTTAATGTTATTTTTAGTGTTCTCCGACTGGCGAACTTGAACATCATTAGCGCCGGCATGAATAACAATCTTACTGTATTTACGTTTAGCATTAGCCAGCACTTTTAAATTTGCCAAGATGTCAGGCGCTCTGGCTCCCGGTAAACATTTGACTATGGTGGCTGGTGTCTCTATATTCACGTTCCGTACAATAGAATCACCAATAACTAGAGCACTTTCATCAGGTTTCTCAGTGGGTGCATCACTGAGTGGGGAGAACCTGTTTAATGTTTTGATCGGAACAGAAGAGCGGTGTTTTGACCCACGACTACGCTGCCTCACCGTCACCCAGTTGCCCTGCTGCTGGGGCTCTGTTTCCGGAACCGAACAATGTACAGGAATCCCTGAGCTAGACGCATCCAAAGCTGTATCTAGTGATACGAAGTGAACGATCAAAGTTAATCTGATAAGATTGATCGATAATATCAGAAATATGGTGTGAATTAAGTTATATTTTACCACTTTAAAAAACAGAGAGTGATAGTAAGATAAAGATTCTAGAGAAAAAATAAAATAAAAACAGCTACACGGAGCTACGATTTGCTACAGAAGGCCAACAGGAAGTAGAGAAAACACTGTCCAACAGCGACCAAGTAGACGTCCAGATATGGTCCAGACCGACTGATGCAATTTAGACTTGATTTATTTGGAGATTACTGCTCATGTCTCATTCAGCACAAATCCATTTGTTTCCATATTCAAAATGTATTTGAATGTTAAACTATTATTTATAATGTAAACTACTTACACATTTGCACATAGACGGAAAAGATGATCCTCTTCATATGAGCAAAAACGTCCTTGCCATAACAGCAGAGTGGACCAGTATACTGGTCTATTTAAACTGACCAGTGTAACCTGTTAAATGTTTAGTTGACTGTATTTTATTTTGATAATGAACAGACTGCGATGTAAGTTTGAATCGCTAGAATATACGTGTGCTCCAGGCTCCTGCGCGATCAAAACAGCTGAGACACACAAAAATTTCAAAACCTTTTTCGCAAAAGTGTTTACGTTCATTTGTGCACACTCACAATAAAAACAGAAGATTTGTGCTCTTATAGGGTTAGAACAATTTTAGATCGTGACCGTGCCTCTGGCAGCCGTTCGAGATAGAGCCTTCATGGTGCTTTGTTCTGGTTTGCTGGTTTCTTTTCCGAAATCTTCACAATCTAACTAATTAAGAATTTGTTCTATTTATTAATTTGTTCCCTTATTTCAGTTAAATCATGGGTTATTTAGGGAACAAAAATAATGAAACATGGACAATTGCCACAAATTAATAAGTCGTAGGAATTAATTAATTAAGTTGTAGGAATGAATAGTCTCTCTGTCCTGTATCTTATTAAATGACTTAGTTACTACATTTCTATTGCTTTTCATGTTGAATAACTTTTGTGTTGTTTCTATTTTAATGTACTTTTAAAGTTTAAATCACATTAAAAGCTTAATTAGTGGATTGTGAATTAATGGTGATGCATTTATATACGGTCACCGTCACTCACAGTGGCTCGTACGTGTTCTGCGCATGAACTGCAAGCAGCCTAACATTAAATCGTTTAAATGATCATCGACAGCCTTAATTGATTGCATCTCTTATCGACAATTAATTGATCATCGATTAATCGTTTACATCCCTAGTTTCACCCCTTCAAGCGAATGAACAACGCAAATCAAATTAGGAATTTTACAACACTATTCAAGATAGCCGGCTGGCAGGACGGTGATACACAACGACTAGCGACTTTGCGAGCCCTGTACCTCAGATCTATGTAGTTTGTGAACCATTGTTTTCCACACTGGTTTCGATAAACAAAATAAATGATCAATAATAATAAAAGATAAAAAAAATAAAATAAAAAAAATAAAAAAAATAAAAGAATCATCTGTTCATGAATTGGATCATGAACTTCTATCATGAAATACAGTAATAGAATATTTATTATTGAACATTTCGAAATAATAAAGACTTCAAGTTCATCTGTAAAGCACATAGGTGGGCATAGGATCGTCATCCTGGCTGGTCTCTGGAGCAACATCTGGCTCTTCCTGCTCCAGACTCCTCCCTGGCTTCTCCCTCCAACTCCACCCTGGGTCCTCTCCATTGCCTGCCCCACGCCTGCCTACAGAACCCCCACCCTCCTTCCTCTTTCGGTTCCGGGAGGGGGCGAACTGTTACATTCATTAACTTTCTGTTTCCTTATTTGGTCATTTTCCTGTTCTTGTTTGGTTAATTGATTAATCACCACCCATCTCCGTTCACCTGATTTCTCCCCTCATGCTTGTATACCCTGTTTTTTTAGTTCCTCCTTGTCCGTGATTAAGTTGATGTATTGTATTATGTTGGATGTGCCCTTATTCTCCCACGATCATTAAAAGTTTAGCATATCTTCTCCTTCGTCCGCCTTCATTCACACACCAGCATACATAAAAAATCGCAGACATCAGGTGCTAAGAATCGAAACTCAAACGTAGTTTAGAAAATTTGATCCATCTGAATAGGGGTTTAAAATCTGGTCTGATACTATAAAAACACGTCTTTCTAAACAGTGAAGATTTGTCAGTCAGGTATCACTAGTTTATATTCTGAACAAGCACAGAATCACTACATTGCTGCATGATTAGAAAAATAGATTATTACTAAAAAAAAATTATATTATGGGTGAACAGCAGAGTCATAGCTACAAAAAACTAATTCACTATTGAGTGTTATTTGTCTTTTTTCATTGACAGACCTCAAATCAATTCTTCATCATGGAGATCAGTGAGAGATCTTCATCTCCAGATCACAGCTGTGTGTCTCTGAAGAGTGATGCATCCATGGAACAGCCTCTTAGATTCAGCGCTGAACCAGTGACCTCTGACCTCAGGTGAGACACTGTCTCGTACTGGAGACAATAGACTGACTCATACAACATCATACATCATCTGAACTAATTGTGTTGTTTTAATTACTGTGTGAAGATCTATATGAATAATTATATTTTAGAGTCAGCAGGAGGAAGAGGAAGAGATCTTCATCTCCAGATCACAGCTGTGTGTCTCTGAAGAGTGATGCATCCATGGAACAGCCTCTTAGATTCAGTGCTGAACCAGTGACCTCTGACCCCAGGTGAGACTACATCCAGCTTGGTATCTGTTACGTACTTGAAAGGGTCTAGGGCATGTACCGCAACATTTATATATTAACTAGTGGTGGGCCGTTATCGGCGTTAACGTGCTGCGTTAACGTGAGACTCTAATTGTGCGATAAAAAAAATATTGCCGTTAATCTACTCTCAAAGTTGGGTTGGGAGCTGGGTCTATACTAAGCAAGCTATGATGACTTTCACCTTGATATTTTATATAACCGACTGGCTGAGGCCAGCCTAAAAAGATGCTCAGGACATTTGACGGGCCATTGCTGCGCATCGTCACGAAAACTTATTTTTTTCACATGTTTTACGCCTTACCGCTTGTCGATTTAAACATTAAAGCATCCAAAAACAAGACGCGGAGAAGCTGAACAGAGTAGCTGGTTACTCGCGCGCTGTGTTCGGTGCACACGAGAGAGAGAGCCGCGTATCACGGACAGCGACACTGAACCGAGCTCTCTTCTGCGAAGTTCTCCTCGAAGTCCCTCCTGCACCTGAACGGACAAATACAAATCGAAGTTTGAACAAACAAAAAGATGTGAAAGAGGCCAATTCTGTACTCGTCGTGTTCTGGTGTTCAGGGCTCACGCAGAGAAAGGCGTCTCAAAACACTTGAACATCGAAATTGCTTATTTTTGCTCTTGTGCCGATAAATACATACAAAATATGTCAAAATATCCACCTTGGAAATTATGCTCGAAAAAACTGTCAGTTATTTCTTAAGTGAAAGTAAATAGTTGAGGAAAAAGACTGGATGTGTATTATATTGGATGCGTACATAATCTCTTAAAGTGACCGCGCCTAATTTAGCTACTGGCTGCTGTAATGTTAATTCAAGAAAATGGAAATGAAAATCACTCACTGCTCTTTACTGAATTACTTGGTAGTTTTAACAGTCAAACCAAAAATTATTCAGAAACCAGATATAATTTTTGATATATAGCTAAACTGTAATAATGTGAGAAATGTGAGAAATGTTGAGGTGTCTGAATAAATGTAGGTTTGATTGTATATTTCATTTTTACATTGAAGACTATCCAGTGCTATTTTACATTTAATTATTTGGTTTCTGTACCTTGACACCTACAAACTTGAAAAAAACTTAAACATTGTGTAAATAGCACAAATAAAGAAAAATAAACGAACATACAAATTAAACAATTTCAAACAGGGGCAACTTTTTCAAGCACTTTGTAATGCATTTTGGAAACAGGAGATGAGCCTCTTTTGTAATGCACCACCTAGCTTGATAAAACCCCTTTTCAAAGACTTACAGAATGTGGGTAACACACACATTCTGAATTCCTTCGGCAGAATTCGAATGAGCCATTTTAATCTAGATTAATCTAGATTAATCTAGATTAATTTCAAAATCACAGTGAGATTAATCTAGATTAAAAAAAAAAAAATCTATGCCCACCTCTAATATTAACGTACTGCTGGAGGTGGGGGTATGGTGGAAGAACACATGACAGACTCTTTTAAAGGGAAAAATAAACTGGGCTTTATTCACAACAAGCCAAAAGGCCACTGGACCCAGTCAAAACAACAATAATGTGCACTTGGTACAATGTTATATTATAAACAAAAACAAACAAACAATAAATGGGAAAAGAACAAAAAGTAGCACCAAAGGAAAGAACAAAATATAAAAAAACAATCCTTAATCTAAACCTAATCTAACCAAAACAAAAATGTAGAACATAAACCAAAATATTCGGTGCATCCGGCACCCTAACTAAATTACCTACAAAAACAGAAATATAAGGGATGGCGCTCACTTCTTACCTAGTGTGTCTAACAAATCATCTGCTACGGGTGCAGTGTATATCGCAATCTACTAACCTGCGTTCTCTTCCCAGGATGTCAGTTTTTTTTAACCGAATGAAAAGGTAGACACAAACTAATCTCGCCCATGTTAGAGCGTAACAAATAATTAGAAATACAAAGAAACAAGCACATAGCACACAACTTAATTCGTGGGCAGAAACATAGGCAAAACTCTGTTTACGGCAGAAAACTCATTCCACTACAAAGAGCTCGATTTACTACAGAGGAGTTCTCAATGTGCTCCGGAGAGAAAGCATGAATGAACACGTAACCCCTTTAACCAGCTGGGCAGCCTCCGATTGGCTCTGAAGCGGCGCCTTAATGATGACTGACGTCCGACTCGGTCAATCACAGCAACCTGTGAGCAGAGAGAGTAAACTAGAGACAAAGAGAAGATAATGAGCACAACAACCGACACATGCTCAATACACCGACATGCACAGATCAATGAAAACAGAATACGCATGGAGCGTAACACCTGCCCCTTAAGAACCAACTATATGGAATAGATCAAACATATAGTTGTTCAAACAGTGATCAAATCCCGCAATAAGCAACTCTAGATTCACATTTTCGATACCTTTCTTATGTTTGATTACCAGATTATAACCCTGTACAATGAGAGACCAGCGCATCAATCGTTGATTCAGATTATACATACGTGACAGAAAAACTAGAGGGTTATGATCTGTAAACACCATGACTGGAATACTACTCGATCCGACATACACATCAAAATATTGGAGGGCCATTAAAAGTGCTAGTGCCTCCTTCTCGATCGTTGAATAATTCAACGGATGTCTGTTGAACTTCCGGGAAAAATAACAGATAGGATGATCGATACCATCTTTACCTTCCTGAATTAACACAGCTCCAGCACCAACGGCACTCGCATCCACATCGAGTTTAAAAGCAGAATCACAGTCTGGTGTGGCTAAAACAGGTGCATTACACAGAAGACCTTTGATCAAGTTGAAAGCATGCTGACATTCATCAGACCATAAAAACGTTCAGGATGGACCAAGAAGTGAAGTCAGCGGGTGAGCAATCGTTGAAAAGTTTTTACAGAACCCACGATAATAGCCAGCCATCCCTAAAAATCGACGGAGTTCACGTCGGGTGGTGGGAGCAGGGAACTCGACTATAGCGGTAACTTTTGCTTCTGCTGGGCGCACTTGACCTTGACCGACTTCCTTCCCAAGATATGTGATAGTGGCCTGCCCAAATTCACATTTCGCAAGATTTACGGTCAGCGACGCTTTCTCAAGACGCTCAAAATCAGTTCGCAGTAAAGACACATGTTCTGACCAGTCAGTAGAATAAACCACTAGGTCACCTAAATATGCATTACACTTAGGCACTCCAGCCAACACAATATTAATAAGTCGTTGAAAACAGAGTACTGAAGGAAACTATCAGGTGTTACAAATGCCGAGATATCAGAAGCACGAGCCGTAAGAGGAACTTGCCAGTAACCTTTTAACAAGTCTAATTTACTGACATAACAAGCTGACCCAAGGTTATCAACACAATCTTCCATGCGCGGCAGTGGAAAACAATCTGGTACAGTTACGGCATTTACTTTTCGATAGTCAGTGCAAAATCGCGCAGTACCATCGCTCTTTGGCACTAATAAGCTCGCAGAACTCCAGGGACTACAACTGGATTGAGCAAATCCATGCTCCAACAGATACTCCACCTCATTCCGCATCAGAGCTCTTTTTGCTGTATTCACGCGATACGCATGTTGTTTGATCGGAGCAGCACCACCCACGTCAATATCATGCTCTAACACTGTAGTACGAGAAGGTACATCGTTAAACAAAGCAGGAAAATCATTAACCAATTGCATAGTATCACATACTTGTTGTTCAGTTAAATGAGACACACAAAATGCAAAATTAGTTAATACCTCAGAATTCGTAAGTCGAGCACATTGCTGGTAAGTGTGACGTAAGATTACTCCATCGTCCTCAGGATCAGTGATTTCTACAGCAGCGCAAGCTACTAAAACAGGAGATGACACAGGGACAGTAATTTAATCTGCAATTAACACATTCTGGACAGCTTCTCTGTTGTGAAAAGTCTTTAACATATTCACATGACACACACGAGTCTTCCTCTTCCTATCAGGAGTTCCGATAACATAATCTGTATTACTGATTTTTCTCACCACCTCATATGGTCCAGAAAATCGTGCTGATAAAGCAGACCCTACCATAGGCAGCAACACCAACACCTGATCGCCCTTTTTTAAAGGTACGCTGTACAGATTTACGATCGTAGCGACACTTCATTTTTTTCTGAGCAACTTCAAGTGACTCCCTTGCCACTGAACAAGCTTTGTGCAAGCATTCACGGAAGTTGCTCACATAGTCTATCACATTCACTTTACGATTGGACTCTAAAGACAACAGATTTTCCTTGAGCATTTTCAAGGGTCCTCTGACAGTGTGTCCGAATACTAATTCAGCAGGACTGAATCCAAGGCTTTTCTGAACTGCTTCTCTGATCGCAAACAAAAGTAACGGTACACCCTCGTCCCATTCTTTACCCGTATCCATGCAGTACTTTCTGAGCATTGCCTTCAGCGTTTGGTGGAAACGCTCAAGCGCCCCCTGGCTTTCAGCATGATAAGCACTTGCGACCCTGTGGGAAATATTTAAACTGGACAACACTTGAGAAAAGATCTTCGAAAGAAAATTAGTGCCTTGATCTGTATGCACAATTTTCGGAAAACCAAACGTAGAAAAAAACTTCACCAGTGCTCTAGTTACTACAGGTACTGTAATCTTCCTCAATGGAATTGCCTCCGGGAATCTAGTCGCAGTACACATTACAGTTAATAAAAACTGGTTACCGGTCTTAGACTTAGGCAAAGGGCCGACACAATCGATAATAACATGCTCAAATGGTTCTCCTATCACTGGAATAGGAACAAGTGGAGCACACGGAATGACTTGATTCGGTTTGCCCGTGATCTGACAGGTGCGGCAGGTGCGACAAAATTGTGTGACATCAGTTTTTAATCTAGGCCTAAAGAAATGTCTCAAAATTCGATGATAAGTTTTCTTAATTCCTAGATGTCCTGCCAAATCGTGATCATGAGCTAAAGATAGAACTTGCTGTCGGTAACAGGAAGGAATCACAATCTGATACACACTACCCCATTCAGAATCATCTGCAATATCAGGGCCCCACTTACGCATCAGTAAGTCGTTCTCCACATAATATGTAGCTTTCCTCTCTTGAGCGGTCTTCGGAGAAACAGCAGCAACAAAACACTTTTGAAGGCTTTTATGCTTCTTTTAGGCAGAAATAAGTCTCTCGCGAGTCACACACAGATTTATACTCAAGGAACTCGGGACAAGGGATTTCTCTACAGTTTTCCTCTCATCAGCTAAAACGTCACTTATAAAAACAGGTGCCATAAAAGATGTAGCCAAATCATCCACTGCATTTATCTTACAAGCCTGAGCTCGCGTAACCACACAAACTGGAAAAGTGTCAGGATAAGACCTCAAAAGTTCATCAGGCTGATCTGACGCAACTGGATTATCAAAAACTTCCAACAAAGGCATGATTTTCCCACCGGCTAAATCATTGCCAAGGATAAATTCTACCCCATTCACAGGCAATCGTTCACGAACGGCTACTTTCACAAAGCCTGTACACAGTTCTGATTCTAGGTGAATTTGATGCAACGGAACTTTAATGAGACCCATCTCTATTGCCTGTACTAGTACATTACTGCCACAGAAAGTATGTTCAGAAAACAGCAGTACCTCTGCACTAATAAAAGACTGCATTTCCCCAGTATCACGCAGCATTTTAACTCTTATCTGTTCCGCAGAATTCCCAGTAACGGAAATGAACCCTTCCATCAGAAAAGGTGCATAGCTAGAATCAGGCTATGTATCACTACGTTCGACTTTAACAGAATCCACCAGTTTCACAAATCCAGCACTCTTAGGTACAGAACTTGACTGTTTACATTTCAACACAAAACAATCAGCAATTAAATGCCCTGGTTTGTGGCAATAAAAACATTCTCGATCTTCCTTTGACTTTAAGTTAACTGGTTTTGGTCGTGACGAACTACTCGAATTCAGTTGAAGAGATACAGCTTTCTCAGAACGAGCAGGAATAAACACATTTGCATGCATTAATGCGAATTCATCTGCCAGGACAGACGCTTGAGACAAAGAAGTTACTTTCTGCTCATTTAAATAAACGACAACCCGCTCAGGTATACAGTTTTTAAATTCTCGCATGGTTCTAAAATCATCTGCCTTACTTGAAGTACACCACTTGTCAAATAAAATGCCTTTCTCCCGCGCAAATCCAACATATGTCTGACTGGAATTTTTCTTATGGCTTCTAAACCGTTGCCTATAGGCTTCTGGCACCAACTCATATGTACGCAAAATTGCAGCTTTCACAACCTCATAATTCACGCTATCCTCTACAGACAGCGTAGCGCAAACATCTTGAGCCTTACCGGTTAACTTGCACTGTAACAGCAAGGGCCAAACCTCTTTAGGCCAATGAAGAGTTGATGCAATCCTCTCAAACACGCTAAAATAGGAGTCAACTTCTGTTTCACAAAACTGCGGCACAAGAGAAATATGTCTACTGACCTCAAAGTTGGTCCCCACCGAGCCAGCCCCCGCCGAAGCATCAGCAGGTTGTAAGGGTTGCACAATTGGAACAGGTGTCACTTTAGCTGCACTCAATTCAAGTTCACGCAGCTTAACCTGTGTCTCCACCTCAATTTCGAGTCGGCGGACTTCAAGTCTAAACTCCATATCAGCCCGACGGTCTTCTGCCTGTTCGCGCGCCTCAATTTGGACTCGCGGTAAGCGGACTTTAAGCCACACAGCCCCTTCACCAACTACTGCAGGCAACACTAAAACACCTAGTTCCACCAACCTTTGAGACACAGTATACTTAATCTCTCTTTTTAGCCGCTGCCTCCAAACAGCAATCTGATAATGAGCAGCGATACGAAGCAACTCATCTTTTCTACATTTATTTAACTGCTCAACCGTAGGTGCACTGACAAAAGTGTCATAATCAAAATCAGCCATACTTACTCCTGAAGCTAACGTTTTAGACCCAACACACTAGTTGCTGCCTCGCACAACACTTAAAAAAAACTGAACATGGACATTCCACCATCCACACCAGCAGTAATTAATATCTCGGGAAAAATATATATAGAATTTAAAGATCCCGGACCAGCCCCCATTTAATGTTACGTACTTAAAAAGGTCTAGGGCATGTACCGCAACATTTATATATTAACGTACTGCTGAAGGTGGGGGTATGGTGGAAGAGCACATGACAGACTCTTTTGAAGGGAAAAATAAACTGGGCTTTATTCACAACAAGCCAAAAGGCCACTGGACCCAGTCAAAACAACAATAATGTGCACTTGGTACAATGTGATATTATAAACCAAATAAAACAAACAATAAATGGGAAAAGAACAAAAAGTAGTGCCAAAGGAAAGAACAAAATATAACAAAAAAATCCTTAATCTAAATCTAATCTAACCAAAACAAAAATTTAGAACATAAACCGAAATCTTCTGTGCATCCGGCACCCTAACTAAATTACCTACAAAAACAGAAATACAAGGGATGGCACTCACTTCTTACCTAGTGTGTCTAACAAATCATCTGCTACGGGTGCAGTGTATATCGCAATCTACTAACCTGCGTTCTCTTCCCAGGATGTCAGTTTTTTTTAACCGAATGAAAAGGTAGACACAAACTAATCTCGCCCATGTTAGAGAGTAACAAATAATTAGAAATACAAAGAAACAAAGCACATAGCACACAACTTAATTCGCGGGCAGAAACATAGGCAAAACTCCGTTTACGGCAAAAAACTCATTCCGCTACAAAGAGCTTGATTTACTACAGAGGAGTTCTCAATGTGCTCCGGAGAGAAAGCATGAATGAACACGTAACCCCTTTAACCAGCTGGGCAGCCTCCAATTGGCTCTGAAGCGGCGCCTTAATGATGACTGACGTCCGACTCGGCCAATCACAGCAACCTGTGAGCAGAGAGAGTAAACTAGAGACAAAGAGAAGATAATGAGCACAACAACCGACAGATCAATGAAAACAGAATACACATGGAGCGTAACAGTATCGATGCTAAGGATCTTTTCTTCTCGCCCGGTCGGGCCACTTGTTCAAATTATTACTGGCCCTGCCACACAAACATAAAATAGTTGCTCTTATTATTGTTTTTGATCTAGGTTATCTACTATACTAATAAATAAGATTATTTGACACTCAAATGTTCGATACCAATTCAATTTTACAATTCTCAACTTCAATTTTGATACCACAGCAAAAATACTAGTGTAGCAAATATAAAGTTGATGAAATGTAACCTAAATTCTAGAAAATGTGTTGTACTTCAATGTAAATATGCTGTATATAACAGGAGAATATTAAACGGACACTTCTCTCTTAAATGTGTTGCTGTTCCTTCCATGTTTTATTCACAAACATGTTTTTATGTTTGTTACCAATCAGAGACGATCAGATTCGATCCCAGGATCCTCCTCAAGCAGTGAATGATGAACTACAGAGAGTCAAAGAGCAGCACAAAACCAGCATGAAGAACAAGTATGAGAGATTATTTGAGGGACTGAAACTCCAGGAAAATGAAACTCTTCTGAACAGCATCTACACACAGCTCTACATCATAGAGGGAGAGAGAGAAGGAGTGAATGAAGAACATGAGGTTTTACAGATGGAGAAAACAGCCAGAACACAACACTCACAAGACACTCCAATCTACTGCAATGACATCTTTAAAGCCTCCGCTGAAGCAGGATGTGAGGAGAAAGAGCAGATCAAGACTGTTCTTACTAAAGGCATCGCTGGAATCGGAAAAACCGTCTCTGTGCAGAAGTTCATTCTGGACTGGGCCGAGGGAAAAGCCAATCAGGATGTAGATTTCATGTTTGTGCTTCCATTTCGAGAGCTGAACTTGATCCCAGATCATCAGTACAGTCTTCACAGACTTCTGCTGGACTTTCATCCTGAACTTCAAGATCTGGACTCACAGATTTATGAGGAGTGTAAAGTTGTGTTCATCTTTGATGGTCTGGATGAAAGCAGAATCACACTGATGTTTTCAGACGCTCAGAAAGTTTGTGATGTGACTGAGACTTCATCAGTGGCTGTGTTGATGTCAAAGCTCATGAAAGGAGAGCTGCTTCCCTCTGCTCTCATCTGGATCACCTCCAGACCAGCAGCAGCCAATCAGATCCCCTCCAAATACATCCACCGTCTGACAGAAATTCAGGGATTCACTGAGCCTCAGAAGGAGGAATATTTCAGGAAGAGAATCAGTGATGAGCATCAAGCCAGCAGAATCATCTCACACATCAGAAGAGCAAGAAGCCTCCACATCATGTGCCACATCCCCGTCTTCTGCTGGATCTCATCCACTGTGCTTCAGAAGCTCCTGGAAGAAGATCTGAGTGCAGAAATCCCTCAAACTCTGACTGAAATGTACATCCACTTCCTGCTGATTCAGATCAACATGAGGAAGCAGAAGTATGAAGAGAGAGATCCAGAGAAACTCCTGCCGTCCAACAGAGAAGTGATTGTGAAACTTGCTGAAGTGGCTTTCAAACAGCTGATGAAGGGCAATGTGATGTTCTATGAGGAGGACCTGATTGAGAGCGGCATAGACGTCACTGACGCCTCAGTGTATTCTGGGATTTGCACTGAGATCTTTAAGCAGGAATCTGTGATTCATCAGAGGAAAGTCTACAGCTTCATTCATCTGAGCATTCAGGAGTTTCTCGCTGCTTTCTATCTGCTTTACTGCTGTTTAACAAAGAACAAGAAAACACTGTGTGAATTCAGACCTGACAGATTTGATGAAGTCTCTCTGTATGATCTACTAAGATCAGCAGTAGATAAATCTCTCAAGAGTAAGAATGGACGTCTGGATCTGTTCCTGCGGTTCCTGCTGGGCGTCTCACTGGAGTCCAATCAGAGACTCTTACAGGATCTACTGACACACACAGAGAACAGCTCAAAGACCATCAGCAGAACCACACGGTATATTAAACAGAGGATCAAAGATAGTAATGATCTCTCAGCTGATCAGTCGATCAATCTGTTCCTCTGTCTGCTGGAAGTGAAAGATCAGACTCTGTCCACAGAGATTCAGGAGTTTGTGAAATCAGACAAACACTCAGAGAAGGAACTCTCTGTTGCTCACTGCTCAACAATCTCCTACATGCTTCAGATGTCAGAGGAGACACTGGATGAACTGAACACCATGAAATACAACACATCCGATGAGGGGAGAAGAAGACTGATACCAGCTGTGATCAACTGCAGAAAAGCTCTGTGAGTGTTTCATCATCAACTAAAGGATCATATTTAATAATGAATCTGACTCCTTTAAAACAAATGTTCCTGAATGAGAGATTTTCTCCTGAATAACAGGCCAGAATCTTAAAGGAGTCCCAACATGTGTTTTTAATCCAGTAGATATTAGAGTAAAAGGTAAAAACAACCCCGTCACATGAGAAACTGGTTCATTAAATCAGCAGCAGCTGCAGCAAAGAGACGCTCCACACATTGATCAGTAAAGCTGACATTCACACATTTCACTCTCAATCAAGACACAACCATGATATCAACTACTGCTAATTTTAATAACTATAATAACATTTAATCTGCAGTAATTATTGATCATAAATGCTGAATGTTGCAGCTGTTTGACTGCTGTTACAGTGAACTATCACAGTGAAGACAGAGCTTGAAGTCTGCTTACTCTTTACTGTACAGCACTAGACACTATTTTACATTATTATACATTTAAAGAGCTCTGCATTATGACATAAAATAAATCAAACCATAGAAAAGGTGGATGAGTGTGAATTGGTAATATTATGAGTGATATAGGTCTAGTTTTCTAACACATATTTACTATTGGCGACTCGACTCGACTCGGCTCATTTTTCGCTCCGTTTTCCATTGCAGATAGTACCTCCACAATAGTACCTGGTTGTCATAGCGACGCTGCAGGAAACTTTATTTTATCTTATGGCAGGAATACAGTGAAATACAGTGTAAATATGAAGCAGTGCTGTGTAGCGTACAGTAAAACAGAAGCACATGCACACAGTCTGGAGATTTACTGCTGCTTGAATTTGTTCTGAATCACAAACACAGAACTTCAGACCTGCTCCGTTTACTTCACTGAAAAAATGATTTTCTTAGTATTTTTGTCTTATTTTCTAGAACAAATATCTAAACTTTCCTGAATCAAGATCAATCTACTTGAGAAGCAAAATATTTTACATTTTAAATATTGTTTTCTGAAAAAAATAAAAATAAAAAAAATAACTGAAACTGTGTTTATAGTACAATGATGTCATATATACACAAATATTAGTGATGGAGGAATATTGATTATTTTAATAACTGATATTAGGGCTAGGCGCATGGAGATAGAAGTGTTGAATAATTCCAAAGAAACAGATTATGATCCAGAAATAAATGTAAAAAGATTAAAAGTTCATCACAGTTTCTGACAGGAAACATGTTCAGAGGATATTTCTGACTTCTTTAAACAGTAAGAGAGAGAGATTTCTTGTGAAAGTGGCTTGATCTTTTCGACAGCTGTGTTGCTGTAACCTGTTTCATCAAACCATCAAACTTTCAGTGAAGATTCAAGCAGGACTTTCCTGTAAAAACACATCATGAGAAAACAGCAAACGCATTACATTAGAGTCCCATCAGATGTCAGGTTATCAGAATTATTAATGTTTTTGTCGTGATCTAGAATAGGTTATTATGAAATACTTTCTGAAAGTGCTATTTTTAGTCTTTTATAGTGAGTAATGAATCTGCAGTAAAGGACACACATCTCATCAGTGCCTCATTACAACCCATGATTTTAAACATGTTTATTGTGTGTAATAATCTGTATTTTGCTCTATTAATTTCTGTGAACTAATGCAAAACCTATACTTTAAACATTAATGCAGTCACTCACAGACATAATAATTAATTCCACAGAACTGTAAATTCATAGATGATGATTAATAGTCAAATAAATAGTAAATGTTAATATAATTTCATGACTCTTAAACAATCATTTAAAGATCTTCAGCAGCTGACAGAGAATTCAATTCATCTGTTTTATCCCATCATGCTCTCATTCAGGACTCTTTTATTTCATTAAGCTAATTTGAAAGGATTTGATTTCCACATACGTGACTCAGTGAATTCATCTCTGTCTCTTACTGTGAAGATTAAACTACATATCAAGCATTTATTCAACACGTCTCGTTTGATCTTGAATGACTGTGACCTTGATTAAAGTTAATAAAGTTAATAAAGCAAAGCAAGTTACTGTTCCTGTGAACACCACTGACTCAAACTAATGCAGCTGAAGCAGCAAATAAAGAGAAACGACAAATATTGATCACATTAACAATACAGCAGGAAGGATTTAATCCTGTTCAACTGTCTGGAGTCTCTCAAAACTTTTATTTTTATACCTCCAGAAAACATTGCTACATTTAGCAGAATGTTAAATATTGATGAGTTGAATAAACAGTCAGGAGCTCATCTGATCTCAGATATGAATCAATCTGAAAGATTATAAAACATCATATTGTGATTCAGTGTTCAGATTATGTCATCCTCCGTTCCCTGAGGACAGAAAACTGACAACACTCTGTAAATGTCTTTATTGTTTTGTTATTTCTTAAATTGTATTTAATCTCTTCTAGATTTTCTGGCTGTGGTCTCTCAGAACAGCATTGTGAAATTGTGTCTTCAGCTGTACAATCCTCAAACTGTGTCCTGAGAGAGCTGGATCTGAGGAACAATGACCTGCAGGACTCTGGTGTAAAGATTATTTCTGATGGACTGAAGAGTCCAAACTGTCAGCTGCAGATACTGAGGTATTAAGAACATATAAGAGATCATTTACAGCAGGGCTCTGAACCGGTTCAAGGAATGAAAACGAAAACTGGAAACGAACAAAATTTTGACAGGAACAGAAACAGAAACGAAATCTAATTTTATAGAATCGAAAATTTGAAATGGTCATTAACCGGTTAATAACGTTATTTTATCGTTCCATTTAATATTTGAAATTGGATGGCAATGAATCATGAATTCCAGAAGTATGGCATATGCAAATGTGACGCTGAAGCCAGCGAGTGAAATGGCTGCTCAGGTCTGAACTCATCATAGATCAGTCTCAATGGCACTGCACCGCACCGCACTTAGAGTTTATCTGAAGATAGTGTGAGATGAATTCAACAGATCACACATCTGCAGCGCTTCTGTGAATAGAGAAAACAGAAAAACTAACCCCTATAGGCTTACATAAAGAGGAATATAGGCATATACACTAAATATATTTCACTTAAATCATATTGACTGATTAACGAAACGAAAGAAAAAGTGTTCTATGGTTCATTGTGACACGTTCCAAAGTTTTCGGAAAGGAAAACGAAACTGCAGCGAGAAGTTTTCTTTATTATGCAAAAGCTGACAGTTTTGAATAATGTCTTGCTTCTATATAACCAATCAGCTTTGGTATTGTCACGGTGCATGGATCGGCTGTGTTCTCAGGTCCTGTGATTTGGTGTCTTTCATGTGGTTACATCATGCTCATTGGAATCAGCTGCTAATCAGTCCCCGCACCAGGTGTCTCACATTACCGTCAGCTACATATACTCACCTCATTCTCTCCTTCCTTGTCTGATAGTTGTTCCGGATGTTGGACTGTCTTGTTGGGTTGTCTTGGTCTTGTTCATGTTGGATTGTTTATTTCGCCGTTGATCGTCACTGGATTGTATTCATCACGGGAGATTCACGCCACGTCATCACCAGCCATCAAGCCACTGCGCCACCCAGCCGAGAGATAACATCATCACCCACGGAGTTCATCATTGTCTTCACGGAGTTTGTGTTCACCGTATTTGTCGTCAATAAATATATGTTCACACTGCTTTTGCTTCTTATCACATTCATTATCATCACAGAACTATCAGACCACTTATGGAAGCAGCAGGCTCCACCCCACTCACGGCTGAGGAGGCTTTACGTTCCTGCATCTCTCGGCTGGAGACCCAGGAGAAGAGCTCGGCGGATACGGGAACAGCGATCCGAGCTCTTGTGGCGCAGGTATCTGAGCTCACCCAGCGGATGCAGAACTGGCAACAACCCACTGCGCCAACCCCACCACCCATGCCGCCCGCCCACCAGGAACCATCCGGGGCTGCCCAGTCACCCGAACCCCGCCTTCCCCCACCAGAGCTTTACAGCGGTGAGCCAAACTTCTGCCGGGCTTTCCTCACTAGATGCTCCATGCACTTTTCATTGCAACCTCGCACGTTTACCAGTGAGGTAAGCAAAGTGGCGTTCGCGCTCACACTGTTAAGGGGGAAGGCGGCACTGTGGGGCACGGCGGTATGGGAGAACCAAGATCCGTGTTGTGCCTCGTTCTCGGCGCTCTCCGCCGAGATAAAGCGGGTGTTTGACCGCGCGGCCACTGGAAGAGAGGCCGCGCGGCGTTTGACGGATCTCAAACAGGGGGAGAGATCCGTCTCAGACTTTTCTATCGAGTTTCGCACCCTGGCGGCGGAGTGCCGATGGAACGAGGAGGCGCAGTGGGACATGTTCCTGCATGGGCTGGCTGACCGTGTCCAACGTGAGATCTATGCCCTGGATCTACCCGCTGATCTCAACGGCCTCATCGATCTGGCACTACGGGTAGACGCTCGACTCTCCCGAACCGAGCGGTGGTGTTTAACCGCTCGGTTTCCCCCTGGGGAGGGACCTCCAGTTCGAGCCAGTGGCAACGACGCGGTCGGCCCATTCCAGGATCACGAGCCCATGCAGGTGGGTCGAGCTCGGTTGACTCGGGAGGAGAGGGAGAGGCGGAGATCTCACGGCCTTTGCCTGTACTGCGGGGCGGCATTTGATTGACATTTCGCCTTTAGCTGCCCGGTAAAAGGACCAGCCCGGCAGTAAGGAAGGGGCTACTGTCGGGTGGGATCTCCGCTATCAAGTCCTCGTTCAGATCTACCTCCACGCTCCTCCCGGTCAGGCTTAGATGGCATCGTTTGGACCTGCACTGCACTGCACTGTTGGATTCAGGGGCTGAAGGTAACTTTATGGATTCTACTTTTGCGCATCAAAATCATGTTCCCCTCCTCTCCCTCACCAGTTCTATTGCAGTCCACGCACTCAATGGTCAGATGCTTCCCACCATCACCACCATCACGGAACCCATCACTCTCACGGTATCTGGTAACCACCGTGAGAGCATCTCCTTTTACATCCTGGACTCATCCCACGCACCCGTGGTCTTAGGACATCCCTGGCTCATCAAACACAACCCCCGGATTGATTGGCAGCTGAAATCGGTGTCTGAGTGGAGCATTAAATGTCATGAGTCTTGTCTTGTGTCTGCCTGTCCGTCTGTATCTGAGTCTGTGTTGCAGGAGAAGGCGGCGGATCTGTGTAACGTGCCCGCGGAGTACCTCGACCTGAAGGAAGTGTTCAGTAAGTCTCGGGCTGCTTCTCTCCCTCCTCATCGTCCCTATGACTGTGCTATAGAATTACTGCCAGGTACGTCTCCGCCTAAGGGCAAGTTATACTCACTTTCTATTCCTGAGAGAGAGGCTATGGAGAAATACATTTCTGATTCTCTAGCAGCCGGGTTCATTCGATCCTCCTCTTCTCCAGCGGGGGCGGGGTTCTTTTTTGTGGGGAAGAAAGATGGATCTCTGCGACCTTGTATTGATTACCGAGGGCTGAATAATATCACGATAAAGAATACTTATCCTTTGCCGTTGATATCTTCAGCCTTCGAGAGGTTGCAGGGAGCATTGATCTTCACTAAATTGGACTTAAGAAACGCTTATCATTTGGTTCGCATCAGGAGGGGAGATGAATGGAAGACTGCCTTTAATACCCCCAGGGGGCACTTTGAGTACTTGGTCATGCCCTTCGGCTTGTCCAACTCCCCAGGTGTCTTTCAGGCACTCGTTAATGATGTGTTGAGAGATATGGTCGATCAGTTCATATATGTCTACCTGGACGACATATTGATTTTTTCTTCTTCTCTCCAGGAACATGTTCAACACGTCAGACGAGTGCTTCAGAGGCTGTTAGAGAATGGGCTTTTTGTCAAGGCGGAGAAATGCGACTTTCATGCACAGTCTGTTCCTTTTCTAGGGTACATCGTGTCAGCCGAGGGTATGCGCATGGATCCCGAGAAGATCAAGGCTGTGGTAGATTGGCCAAGTCCAGATTCCCGTAAGGCCCTACAAAGGTTTCTGGGGTTCGCCAATTTTTACCGGCGTTTTATTCGCAATTACAGCCAACTAGCCGCGCCTCTGACTGCCTTGACCTCTCCCAGAACGGCGTTCAGGTGGTCAGACGCAGCGGAAGCTGCGTTTGCCAACCTCAAACGCCGCTTTGTTTCAGCCCCCATCTTTGTTACCCCTGATCCGTCACGTCAGTTCGTGGTAGAGGTCGACGCGTCAGAGGTGGGGGTAGGTGCGGTGCTTTCACAGCGCTCACCCTCGGACGACAAGATGCATCCCTGCGCGTTTTTCTCTCATCGTTTGTCGCCAGAGTCAAATTACGATATTGGTAACAGAGAGCTGTTGGCAGTCAAGCTGGCATTGGAGGAATGGCGTCATTGGTTGGAGGGGTCAGGGGTACCCTTCATGGTTTGGACCGATCATAAGAATCTAGAATACATCAGAACTGCCAAAAGACTAAACTCTAGGCAGGCTAGGTGGGCACTTTTTTTCGGACGTTTTGATTTTACACTTTCGTACCGCCCGGGTTCCAAAAACATCAAACCCGATTCTTTATCTCGAATTTTTGACCGCTCCGATCGCCCGTCCACTCCCGAGAGTATTTTTTCTGAGACACTTATTGTTTCTACTCTCAGTTGGGAGGTCGAATCGAAGGTAAAGACAGCCTTACATGGGGTAACGCCTCCGGCCGGTTGCCCACCTAACCGTTTGTTTGTGCCAGAAAGTCTTCGGTCCGAAGTTATCCAATGGGGTCATTGTTCCAATGTGGCATGTCATCCAGGGGTAAGTCGCACCTTACATTTGGTCAAGCAAAGATTTTGGTGGCCACTCATGGCTCGTGATGTTCGCAGTTTTGTTTTGGCTTGCTCAGTTTGTGCCACTGGTAAGACTTCTAACAGACCCCCAGATGGGCTCCTACAACCGCTGCCAATCCCTTCGAGACCCTGGTCCCACATTGCGCTAGATTTTGTCACCGCCCTCCCACCCTCTCTGGGTAACACGGTAGTTTTGACCGTGGTGGACCGGTTCTCGAAGGCGGTTCATTTCATCCCCTTGCCCAAGTTACCTTCAGCCAAGGAGACAGCGGTAACAGTCATTGATCACGTCTTTCGGTTACATGGCCTCCCGATAGACGTGGTCTCTGACAGAGGACCCCAGTTTGTGTCCAAATTTTGGCGAGAGTTTTGTAAACTTCTGGGTGCCACTGTTAGTCTCTCTTCGGGGTTCCATCCTCAAAGCAATGGGCAAACTGAGAGAGCCAACCAAGATTTGGAGAGAACACTACGATGTATGGTCGCTCGGAATCCTTCCTCCTGGTGTCAGCAGCTGTCGATGGTGGAGTACGCACACAATTCCTTACCAGTGTCTGCCACGGGCCTGTCCCCATTTGAATGTAGTATAGGGTACCAGCCACCTATTTTTCCCAGTCTGGAATCCGAAGTCGCGGTCCCTTCCGCTCACGCCTTCGTCCAGAGGTGCCGTCGCACATGGACCAGAGCCCGTGAGACTCTGGTCCAGGTGGGAGCGCGCACCAAGGCCAAAGCCGATCGCCACCGGTCGAGGCCTCCCGTATACGTCGTTGGTTCCAAAGTGTGGCTTTCTACCAAGAACATTCCTCTCCGATCCGTTGCTAATAAACTTGCTCCCAAATTTATTGGCCCGTTTTCTGTCACCAAGATCATTAGTCCGGTGGCAGTCCGCCTCAATCTTCCTCCAGCGTACAGGAGGATTCATCCCGTGTTCCATGTATCAAAAATTAAACCTGTATTTTTTGCTCGTATTAATCCGCCTGCCCCGGTTCCCCCACCGCCGCGGCTCGTAGACGGGGAACCAACCTATTCGGTCAATCGTATTCTGGACTCTAGATGCAGGGGACGCGGATTCCAGTACTTGGTGGACTGGGAAGGTTACGGTCCGGAGGAGAGAAGTTGGGTTCCTGCTAGAGATATATTGGATCACTCTCTTATTGATGATTTCAATCAACAGGTACAGGAGGCTGGGAACGTCAGGGGACGTTCCTAAGAGAGGGGGTACTGTCACGGTGCATGGATCGGCTGTGTTCTCAGGTCCTGTGATTTGGTGTCTTTCATGTGGTTACATCATGCTCATTGGAATCAGCTGCTAATCAGTCCCCGCACCAGGTGTCTCACATTACCGTCAGCTACATATACTCACCTCATTCTCTCCTTCCTTGTCTGATAGTTGTTCCGGATGTTGGACTGTCTTGTTGGGTTGTCTTGGTCTTGTTCATGTTGGATTGTTTATTTTGCCGTTGATCGTCACTGGATTGTATTCATCACGGGAGATTCACGCCACATCATCACCAGCCATCAAGCCACTGCGCCACCCAGCCGAGAGATAACATCATCACCCACGGAGTTCATCATTGTCTTCACGGAGTTTGTGTTCACCGTATTTGTCGTCAATAAATATATGTTCACACTGCTTTTGCTTCCTATCACATTCATTATCATCACAGGTATGACCATCGCATTGACACCATCATTTTGCTTTATTAAAGCCCTGTACATTAACAAAATAAAATAGAGTTAAAGAAACAAATAAAAATTTAGACTGCTCCTTTGTTCAACGTTGCGTTCAGAGTGACCGCGCCTCACTGTGCTGATAAAGCCGATGTGAAGGTTGATGTTTTATGTAGAAGTACAAACACTATATAATAAATAATATTTTAGCATCCAGATACGTCGGGAACATGGAAACATCTGGATTCGAGCCGGATGAGAGATGGGCATCAGCTTCAGCTTGAATTAATTTGTTTTTGGATTGACGTTTTTATAGCCTAAACTTGTTTTGTTTTCGAGAGAAACTAAGAGCTGTTTTTATAATCTTTGAAAACATTTTGCTTTAGACTAAAGCCATTTTAGCCTTCATTATTTCATAAAAGTAATAGGGCTAATAAAATGCAATTCCGCAACTTTTTTTTTTTTTCACTTTCAAAAGGCAATCGTTCATCCTTGTTTTTGTTTTTTTTGTTTTTTTTTTTACAATGCAGCAAATATTTATTAAATATCTTTAAAAAACTTTGATGTCTTTAAAGTGTTGATAGATTTTTTTTCTTTTTTTTGTAGCCTACATTTGGCCAAAATCTAGGAAAGATGATTAACCACAGCGGGTTATTGACTAACGTTAGATCTCTATTTCTTCTTTTTTTTTTTTGAGTAAATAAAACGCTGTACTTTATTATTATTACATTACTATTATTGTAGGGAGTGAAACTTAAGGTTAAAATTAATGTTCTATAACTTTAAATAATATATAAAGGTAATATCGCTAGAACATAAGCGCGGGAGAGAATAGTCTGTGCGCAGTTATGAGAGAGAGAGAGAGAGAGAGAGAGAGAGAGAGAGAGAGAGAGAGAGGTAGAAACAGAGAGGTAGAGAGAGAGAGGTAGAGGTAGAGATAGGGCTGTCGCGGTTAATAAATTTCCGCTGCGGTTATTATGGGTGGCTCAATAGAGCGATATGCGGTATTACCGCCATTTTTTTTTTTTTTTTTTTACATACCTAATTTATCCTGATTTTGCTGCATACAAAGCTCTATCGTTGAGTTATGTAGCATATATTGTTGCTTTTTTAACTGACAGAAAGACACGTTTTTGTTTCTTGTTAAATGCCAAACAGCAACCAGAACATGTGTTTTCCAATCATTTTTTTTTAAGAAATCAAAGAGTTCTAACATGTATTACACGTATTTGCTCGCGACTTTGGACAGCAGCGGAAATCTAGACTGATTATCCCGTCACCACTGGCCCACCAGTACAGTGAATTCGCTTTGGAGTCGATGCTCTACTCAAGCAGATAGCGTCTGTGTGAGCTCGTAATCTGCTCATGCTCTCTTGGGTATGGGCACTGACGCGGAGGTTATCCGTGACTTCATCAGGTATGCATGTTACTTTCACGGCTGTATTTTACAGATTTCGCAAAGGCTTCAGCCCTGAGCCCTGAATATGAATGCCACTCTAATAACACGTTAAGACTTTTCCTCCCATACCGTTAAATGAAAACGCTTAATGAGGCTTAATGTACTAAGACAGTGATTTTTAAAAACCAAACTCACTAAACATTATACTAATAAAGTATACGATGTACAAAAAAAACAGATGATCCCTGATTATGAATGCAAGATGTATTGCCGCGTCACAGGTACCTTTTTGCAGCTAATTTTGCATATCGGCTCATGTATATTCGCTGGCTCGCCCTTTTCATTGGGTTGAAAGCCAAAATGTTCCCAAACTGGAGACGTGACATTAGGTTTTGGGACGAGATCGAGCGCCTCCCATCATTTCAGCTGGCCTATTCAAAACAAATGGTGCACCATAAAGCTACAATGGCTCGCGAGAAAATTACAGTCGTAACCATATTGTATCATTAATTTATTTAACATTGAATGCACAGTGACAAATTGAAAAAAACAAGAAGGCAACAGCCTCATAAAAAAAAAAAAAAACTGCGGTTGCCGCGGTTTCTGTGGTTGCTATTTTTCCTCTGCGGTTTGCTTGTCAATAGCGCGGTATTGCAATATTGCGGTTATCGCGACAGCCCTAGGTAGAGAGAGAGAGAGACAGAGAGAGAGAGAGACAGAGAGAGAGAGAGAGACGTTTTATATATGTTTATACAAAAAATATATTTTTGTCAATTATTTTTCCATTTCTTTTTTCAAAAACCAACCATTGTCACATAAACACACAGAAAAATATAAATAAATAAATAAATAAATAACACAACGTTTAATTTATTGCTACCACCAATATAAAAAAAATTAAGAATTAGATTTTTCTCATGATCCATACTACAGTCGTTGCCAAAAGTTTTGAGAATTACAAAAATATTAGTTTTCAAAAAGTTTGCTGCTAAACTGCTTTTAGATTTTTGTTTCAGTTGTTTCTGTGATGTACTGAAATATAATTGCAAGCACTTCATACGTTTCAAAGGCTTTTATCGACAATTACATGACATTTATGCAAAGAGTCAATATTTGCAGTGTTGACCCTTCTTTTTCAGGACGTCTGCAATTCGACTGGGCATGCTCTCAATCAACTTCTGGGCCAAATCCTGACTGATAGCAACCCATTCTTTCATAATCACTTCTTGGAGTTTGTCAGAATTAGTGGGTTTTTGTTTGTCCACCCGCCTCTTGAGGATTGACCACAAGTTCTCAATGGGATTAAGATCTGGGGAGTTTCCAGGCCATGGACCCAAAATTTCAACATTCTGGTCCCCGAGCCACTTAGTTATCACTTTTGCCTTATGGCACGGTGCTCCATCGTGCTGGAAAATGCATTGATCTTCACCAAACTGTTGTTTGATTGTTGGAAAAAGTTGCTGTTGGAGGGTGTTTTGGTACCATTCTTTATTCATGGCTGTGTTTTTGGGCAGAATTGTGAGTGAGCCCACTCCCTTGGATGAGAAGCAACCCCACACAAGAATGGTGTCAGGATGCTTTACTGTTGGCATGACACAGGACTGATGGTAGCGCTCACCTTTTCTTCTCCGGACAAGCCTTTTTCCAGATGCCCCAAACAATCGGAAAGGGGCTTCATCGGAGAATATGACTTTACCCCAGTCCTCAGCAGTCCATTCACTATACTTTCTGCAGAAGATCAATCTGTCCCTGATGTTTTTTTTGGAGAGAAGTGGCTTCTTTGCTGCCCTTCTTGACACCAGGCCATCTTCCAGAAGTCTTGGCCTCACTGTGCGTGCAGATGCGCTCACACCTGCCTGCTGCCATTCCTGAGCAAGCTCTGCACTGGTGGCACTCCGATCCCGCAGCTGAATCCTCTTTAGGAGACCATCCTGGCGCTTGCTGGACTTTCTTGGATGCCCTGAAGCCTTCTTTACAAGAATTGAACCTCTTTCCTTAAAGTTCTTGATGATCCAATAAATTGTTGATTTAGGTGCAATCTTAGTAGCCACAATATCCTTGCCTGTGAAGCCATTTTTATGCAACGCAATGATGGCTGCACGCGTTTCTTTGCAGGTCACCATGGTTAACAATGGATCAATAATGATTTCAAGCATCACCCTCCTTGTAACATGTCAAGTCTGCCATTCTAACCCAATCAGCCTGACATAATGATCTCCAGCCTTGTGCTCGTCAACATTCTCACCTGAGTTAACAAGACGATTACTGAAATGATCTCAGCAGGTCCTTTAATGACAGCAATGCAATGCAGTGAAAATGTTTTTTGGGGATTAAGTTAATTTTCATGGCAAAGAAGGACTATGCAATTCATCTGATCACTCTTCATAACATTCTGGAGTATATGCAAATTGCTATTATAAAAACTTAAGCAGCAAATTTTCCAATTTCCAATATTTATGTAATTCTCAAAACTTTTGGCCATGACTGTACACAACACATCACTTTATCCCCATGTTTCCATAAAACAAGCCAGATTTTTAGTCAATTTAAAATACACAAATTCTGCTTTAAGCCTTGAAGTCACAAAAGCTCTTAATATTATATCTGGGTCTACCAAAACTTCTTAATTTAACTTTTTTTTCCTTGTTACCCATATTGCCATTATCGTTTCTGCTATTAAAAAAAGAAATTAGACCAATTCTACTCTTATCAGAAGCATTATAATTAGGCCCAAAAATTAAAATATTATCATTGAACACTTCGCCTAGTTTTACAATCCAGTTTTCCAATATCTGAAATACACCTCTCAATCTAGAACAAAATAAGAACAGGTGATCAACTGATTCCTCCAAATCACAAAAGGGACACTTCTTTTCTACAGTGGGATCAATATGTGCCACATATCTGTTTGTGGCTACTGCTCAATGTATAATTCTCCACTGTAGATCTGCAGTTAGTTTTTCAATGGGAGATTTATACAATGACCTCCAGCACCTTCTAGGAGAAGAGTTTGGCCCCAATGCATCTGACCACTTTGTTTCTCTACATTCCCTCAGAATTGACTGATGAGCAACTTTAACACAAGTCAAATACAGTGTCTTCTTTGAAGCCTCTTTAAAACCATGTATTACTGGAGTCCTAAAAGAGAGGATTGATTCCTCTTGTGGTTCTTCTTCCACCAAAGACGAAACATTAAGTTCAGGAAAAAGCTCCTCCTTTAGCTCCTCCTGTTCCACGTTTAAATCCTCTTCTCTTAATTTTCGACGATGAGTAGAAGGAAAAAAAGAAAAAATCTCATCCATTATGTGTTTCATGAATCTGACAGACTTAATTCCTGTCAAATTATACATTTCCTCAGGGCTTTTCCACTCATCTTAATGTTTTAAATCCGTTATCCTTGTGCATCCAGCTCTTGTCATTACTTTCTGAAGGCTTCTTGAATTAAACACTTTTACTTGAAGTAAAGGATTTTTAAAAAGAGGCTCTTTGTTTATCCAGGTCTCAGAAACAGGCAGGTCTCTCTTCACTTGAAAAACTGAAGCCCATGTTCTCAGCATGGGTTTATAAAAAGCAGATGTTTCCTTTAAGTCAATTTCTTTTAAATTAATTAAAAAACAAATGTAAATCATATTTAAAAATGTAAACTTTGTGTAACATGGTTTTAGTGGTATCAGACCAGCACCTATTTGAGTACAGCAACTTTTGTGCTGCCTGCAGCCTGAAAGTCTTGATTCTGCTTTTAATATCTATTAATCCTTGTCCACCTTCATTTACTGGTAAGAGAAGAACAGCAGCTTTAGTCCAGTGTTGTCCAGTCCAAAAAAAATCCACTAATTTCTTTTGTAATTCATAAACAATATCATCTGGTGGATCAAGGACATTCACTTTATGCCACAGTGCCGAAGCTGCTAAATTATTTGTGACCAAAACTCTTCCTCTATAGGATAACTGTGGTAGCACCCATGACCACTTAGACAGCCGGCTACACATCTTCTCCACCATTCCTTCCCAATTTTTCATCTTAAATGTTTCAGTCCCTAAATAAACCCCTAAACATTTCAACCCCTCTCGACTCCACTTAACACCACCTGGGAGCTCTGGTGGATTTCTGTTTACCTTTTGTCCACAATAAAACCCTTCACACTTTTCCCAATTCACCCTTGCAGTTGATGCATTTTCATACATTTTCAAAGATTCTTTTAAAACAGACACATCTCTCTCATCCTTAATAAAAACTGTAACATCATCAGCATATGCAACTAACTTAATAGGTTTTTCAATATAAACCCCTTGTAAAGTTTTCCTTAATTTACAAAGTAGGGGTTCAATGGCCAATGAATACAACATCCCTAATAATGGGCATCCTTGTCGAATTCGAATCGGACGACTAAGCCCACCCCCCACTTTCAACATTGCAGATGCATCATTATACAACATTTTAATCCATGAAATGAAACTCTGACCAACTCCAAAAGCTTCAAGTGTTTTAAACAAATAAAAATGACTAACTCAGTCAAATGCTTTTTCCTGATCAATTGCGAAAATTCCAAAGTTTTCATAGTTCAAATCGGCAATATCTATTATGTCTCTTACAAGAAACAGATTGTCCATTATTGTTCTGTTAGGTACACAATATGTTTGATATTCATTAACCATATATTCTAAAAAGGGTTTCAATCTATTAGAAAGGCATTTTGCCAAAGTTTTATAATCAGTGCATAAAACCGCCACAGGTTTCCAATTTTTCAACAAACGAAGGTCACCTTTTTTGGGGTAACAAAGATAAAAACGCTCTTAAACAACTAGTAGGTAATTCAAGTTGTTGATAACAATAATTAAAAACTTCATATAAATCATCATTCAGAAGGTTCCAAAATTGTTTATAAAACTCAGCTGGAAGTCCATCTATACCAGGTGCTTTTCCGGTTGAACGATTTTTAACAGCATCAGACAGTTCTTTTAACTGGAGGCCAGAGTCAAGCTGCTTTGTTTATCAGAGAGTTTCAGTAAATCTTTATGTAACTCCTCAATGCAATCAATGTCGCATTTTCCGTCTCCAAATAAATCCATATAGAATTCCAAAGCAATTTTTCACATTCCCATTTACATATTTCAAATGCAACATCATTGTTTTTTCTTTTGCTTTCTGCTCTAAATTAAAAAAGAAGGAACTCGGTGCATCCATTTCTCTCAAAAATGCAAAGCGAGCTTTAATTTAAGCACCCTTTGCTTTTTCATGAAATAATGAGGCTAAAGCTTTTTTTTCTTCCAGCTTCCCACCTGTCACAACATTTCCAACACTTAACTCTCCTTCAATCTGCTTTATTTCTTTTTCTAGTTCAAAAACAGTTTTTTTTAATCTTACCATTTGTATTATGTATGTAATTTTGACAAAATATTCTAATTTGTGCTTTTCCTATATCCCACCACTGAACAATATCATCATAATCAGTTTTTCGTTTTTTCCACTCACTCCAAAATACATTACATTTTGCACAAAAAAGCACATCTTGTAACAATTTCACATTAAAATGCCAATAGTTACTATGACTTTGTGACTTCCTTACATTTATTTCAATTATAAATAAATGATGATCAGAGAACCCATTTGGACAAATAGTAGATTTTAAAATTCTATTACTTTTATCCTTATTGATATAAAATCTGTCTAATCTAGCAGTACTAATATGATCATGACAACATAATATAATGATAACATTATGTAAAAATTTGGCAGAAGAGGGATGAGGTTCTTCTCCATTTCTATCTAAAGTAAATTTGATTGTACAATTCCAATCACTCCCCAAAATCAACCATACATTTTCATCACAATTTTGTTTTAAAAACTCCTGTAACTTTTTAAAAGTTTGTATCCTATCTGCACCAATATTTGGTGCATAAATATTAATAAAAACAAAAGCAGATCCATTTATAATTGTTTGTACAGCCAAAATTCTACCTCTTTCTATTTCATTTACAGACACAGCGGTTATATGAATCATCTTCATCTTCAATCTAATTTCTTTTCATTCGATTCCTTCTGACCTACATCTTCAGTAGATTCACTTTGTTGCTGCATACTTCGTTTATTATTTGCACTCTGCTCCTTGTCAGTTCCATTTTCTAACTCTGTTTCTTTACTTTCCTCTGCTTCATCAACGACCGCATGTTCACCTTCATTTGTTTTGTCGATATTTTCTTCTGTTTTTGTTTTACGCGGGCATTCCATTTTTTTTATGCCCAAAATTACCACACAAAAAGCATTTCAAATGATTGGTACTCGCGTAGATCATATATGATTTATCTTCACGTTTAACCCGAAAGGAGATATCTAGCGTCGGTGATTCTAAAACCATAAACAACTGCCGCCTAAAGGACAACACGTGTTTAAGGGCTTAATTTTTACACCCGAGTGGAATTAATGTCTTTCCACTTACTATTTTCCCGAACCTCTGCAATTAATTTTCAATGCATTCATTGGGTATATATGGTGGACAATTGGAAATGTTCACCCTTGCCGACTGCGATACCAACAGAGAGACAATAACAAAAGCTCCACTTACCCAAACGCCGCTCACGATGAGTTTACTGACAAAACTTTGATCCTTCACAAAAAACACCATGGCCTTGTTCATTTTGGATGCGGAAACAATATTTTCAAATCCTATTTGTTCTCCAATCGCCACGAGCACATCCTCGACCGTAGCATCTTTAAAATTTGAAATACAACATGCCATCCAAAACCTCACACAAAACTCCTTCCGCGGACCATGTTTCGGCGAACCTTTGAATATCATTAATCAATTTAAATTATATATATTCAATTTTAATTCTAGCATTCACCATGGCTTTAAAAGCATTTTCTGCATCAACTGTACCTATCCCCAATAACTAATTTTTTCGAGTCTTCCAAATTGCCATTTTGGCCATAACCAACAAAAAATGTTATATGCATATTTTTCTTCTCT
Organism: Carassius carassius; assembly: GCF_963082965.1. Lineage (NCBI taxonomy): Eukaryota > Metazoa > Chordata > Actinopteri > Cypriniformes > Cyprinidae > Carassius > Carassius carassius. The sequence goes on from NC_081760.1 coordinate 40,144,386, forward strand.
CATGAGATGTGAATTTAGGACCACTTATAAAATCCTGGTTGGAAAAATCTTTCCCAAAACCTTCAAACCAACCTTTTAAAATACTAAAAAGACTGCCTAACCTCACACAATGAATAAATAAGTGATCAACTGTCTCTTCAATCCCACAAAAAGGACATTCCCTCCCCACTGCTGGATTCAGGTGTGCCACGTGTCTGTTTGTAGCTATAGCACCATGAATAAGTCTCCACTGTAGGTATGCTGTACGCTTCTCTATGGGAGGTTTGTACAGAGACCTCCAGTATCCTTTAAAGTCTGGTCCAGACACTTCTGTCCACCTCCCCGCTTGTACTCGTTTTAAAACAGTCTGATGGGCAACTTTAACACAAGTAAAGTAGATTGCGTTTTTACTCGTTACACGAAACTTTCCCATATCCGGGGTCTTAAAAGTTAATATTGTGTCAGTATTTTCATAGTTTTCCTTTGCAGCTGCAGATACACTTATAGATGCAAACTGATAGTTTCTCCTCCAATCTTGAGCTGGTGGAGTTTCCAGTGCCTCCCTGCAGGCTCCAGGCAATGCTCTCTGCACCTCCTCTAGCACCTGCTGCAGAAGACGGAGAGATCGTAGACCCGTCTCACACTGTAGTGCTGCAGCCGTCTTCCATCCGATGAGGTCTCTCAGGTCTCCTATACTCTTGAGTCCAGCTCTCGCCAGGCAGTTCATCAAGCTCCCCAATGACAGAGTTCTTGTTTGTATCAGTGGGTTATAAAACAATGGTTCTCCCACAATCCACTCCTTTGGTTCTGAATGATCTCTGTTGATGTTAAAGTTATCAAGCCAGGCTCTCAGCATTGTCTGATAAAACCGGGTAACATTACTTAAGTCCAGCTCCTTAAGGCTCAGTAAAAACAACTGTTTCTCGTAACCAAGACCAGATGCTGTCCTTAAAATAGCACAAGCAACACGAATCCATACTAGATCTTCTTCATATATTATTCTTTGTGCTGTTTGCAGTCTAAAAGTCAAAATCCTGCTTCTGATGTCTATCAAGGCTTGTCCTCCTTCTTGTAAAGGCAGATATAACGCAGGTCCAGGAACCCAGTGTTGCCCAGACCAAAAAAAATCTACAAATTTCTTCTGTATAGCTTTGATCAGTTCATTGGGGGTATCCAGCACATTTAGTCTGTGCCATAGCATGGAGACGGCCAGGTTGTTTGAAACCAAGACTCTACCCCTGTAGGATAGTTCAGGTAATAGCCAATTCCATTTAGACAACTTGGCTGACACCTTCTCCAGCATACCCTCGCAGTTTTTCTGTCTATAATTTTCTTTACCCAGAAATACTCCAAGAATTTTAATTCCCTCTGTATTCCACTGTAACCCCCCTGGAAGCTTAGGTGGCCCACCATTTCTCCAGGGACCCACAACAAAACCCTCACTCTTAGCCCAGTTTACTTTTGATGATGAGGCTCTCTCATATAAAGCTAAACTTTTAGACAGAATCTGAATATCCCCTTGTCCAGTAATAAACACAGTGACATCATCAACGTATGCTGAAACAGAAACACTTGACCCATTAACATCCCCTGGTACATGAAACCCTTTCAAATTATTTCTCAGTTTAATAAGCAAGGGCTCAATAACTAAGCTATATAGTTGTCCAGAAATTGGACACCCCTGCCTAATTCCCCTCTTCACAGGTATTGGACAACTCAGTCCCCCTCCAACCTTAAGCATTACTGAAGCCCCTCTATATAGTAATTTGATCCAAGAAATGAATGTTTCTCCGAACCCAAATGCTTTCAAAACATTTAAAAGCTATTCATGACCCACGCAATCAAACGCCTTTTCTTGGTCAATGGATAAAAAACCAATATTAAAATCATCATTCATAGAAAGGTCCATAACATCTCTTATTAGAAATAAATTATCCATTATTGTACGTCCTGGAACACAATATGTTTGCTCATTCCTCACAATAATGCTCAAAAACTTTTTTAATCTATTTGCTAAACATTTAGACAGTATCTTGTAGTCTTGGCACATTAAAGAGACAGGGCGCCAGTTTTTTAACAACCCTAAATCAACAGTCTTAGGCAGAAGTGATAGTACTGCTCTTTGACAACTGCTGGGTAAAATACCTTTTTTAAAACATTCACAAATTACATTGTAAAAGTCCTCTCCTAAAATGTCCCAAAATGATTTATAAAATTCAGCAGGCAGACCATCTACTCCCGGGGACCGTCCTGTGGACAGCTGCTTTACGGCCTCTGAAAGTTCCTCATATGAAATCAATTTATCCAGAGTTTTTCTGTCCTCAGGTTTTAAGATAGGCAGTCCTTTTAATAACTGATCCATACTTTCAATATCACAGTCTTTGTTCCCGAAAAGTTCAGCATAAAAGTCCACTGCAATTTTCCTCATTTCGATAGGATTTGATGTTAATATGCCATTGTCCTTCCGAAGGTAAAACATATTTTTTCTCTTTACTACTTTACGTTCCAAGTTAAAAAAAGAACTTTGTAGGGGCATCCATTTCCTTAATGGAAGATATCCTTGCTCTAATTAAGGCACATTTTGCTCTTTCCTCTAAAAGTGTTTTCAACTCCAATCTCTTTTTCTTTAAATCCGTAGTCATGGCCGAAACATTCAAATCAATTACATTCTCTATTTCATTAATATCTTTCTCCAAACTCTCAATATTTCTCTTTACAATCACAGTATTATTATAAGAAAACTGCTGACAAAAAATCTTAATTTGGACTTTTCCTACCTCCCACCATTGAATAACATTTTCAAAATTATCTTTTTCTACTTTCCAACTCTCCCAAAACCTTTTAAACTTTTCACAAAATAACTTATCCTGTACCAGTTTGACATTAAAATTCCAATAAGATTTTGAATGTGGCAAGCTTTTAGTATTAAAATCAATAGTCACTATATGATGGTCAGAAAACCCACAAGGAGATATACCAACATTCATGACTCTATTACTGTCTGATTTACTTACATATATTCTATCCAGTCTTGCTCCCTTCACAATAGAATCCAAAATTTTAACCCATGTGTATTGTTTTGTTAACTGATTCTTATTTCTCCACACATCATTCAGTTCTAGTTCTTGTGTTATCCTGAGGAGCAGATTACTAGACTGTAAATGAGGTTCTTGCCCATTCATATTCATATTGGAGCATATACATTAATGAAAATAAATTTTAATTCTTTAACTGCTACTATTGCTATTACTCTTTCTTTTTCTAATTCAATAGTGGATAGGATCCTTAGATCCAAATGTTTGGAAAAGATAATCGCTACTCCTGCGCTTAAATTTGTTCCATGACTCAGAATACATTCACCTTCCCACCATCTATACAATTCAATTTCATTTTCATTATCTGAATGTGTTTCCTGTAAAAACATAACATTGATGTCCTTCAGATGAACATATTCTGATATCACTGTTCTCTTATTCCTATCTCTCCCTCCATTAATGTTTAAAGATCCTATTCTCAAAATATCCATAAAAAGATAAAAGGAGAGGAAAGAAAGAGGCAGAAAAAACAGAAAGCACTGCAAAGACACCCTTGATGTGCATCTCATTTCGCAAAATCAATTGGCTTACTTTTAACTGGGGTTTTCCCCTTTCTAAGTTTAGTGAGAAACTTTTTCAAGCGAAACCTCTTTCGCGTGTTCAGTTTTTCTTCTCCTACCCTCTTTTGCCAATATAAAACTGAAAACTCAAATTTCTTTACACCAGGAAAGAAATTCTTCACATCAGCAACCTTTCCAAAAGTCTCATCCAAAAACGAATTAATCTCATCCAACGAGTAAACCTGATCACACCCTATCTGAGAAATCTCTGACAGATCTGAAGTATCAGATAGAACACCATCCTCATCATCGGTCTCATTTATTTCTTCAACTATTTTTTGTATTTTTTTCTTTAGGCTCACATGAATTTACCTCTCTGACACTTCTTTGATCCTCATTCCTTCCAGATTTGGTCACTCCACAATCTCTGTTTGTCTGACCTTTATCCCTTAAATCAACGCAGACATCTGAACTTCAGCATCACCTTCATCTATTCGTTCATTCTCAACAGATGTCTCGTCGTCCTTCCTCACACTCTCAGCAGAGACCCCCTCTTCATTCCTTACCTTCTCATTAGGAATTTCCTCATCATTCCTTACAATTTCAGCATTAACCACAACAACCTGATCTCCATGTGGATCTATTTGCACGGCAGTTTCACTTCCACTTGGGCCTGCCTCTGTTTTATTGGGACATGATAACCTTACATGCCCGAAACCATTGCATTCAAAGCAATGCATCTCACCTGCGCTCGCATATAACATGTACGACTTGCCTTCATACATGCATCGAAAATGACACATTAAGAGTCTGGGAGTTTAAAAACATAAACACGTGCCACCTAAACGACAGCACATGTTTCAAAGCTGCATTTTTGCTGCCAAGTGGAACCATTTTGATTCCACTCGCAAGTTTACCAAAACGCGAAAGCTCGTGCTCAATATCAGCATTAGGAATGAACGGCGGGACATTGGAAATGGTTACTTTTCTTGTTGGTGTTGCTAACGGTTCAACTTAAATAAAAGCACCACTTACCGAAATCCCGCTTTCGATCAAACGCGCCACTAGTTGTTCATCCTTGAGAAAAACCACCACCGCTTTGTTCATACGGGACGCAGAAACAATGTTGTCGTGACCGACGCATTCAGCTACATCCAACAGCACGTCTTCCAAAGACTCGCCGGCGCTCGTGACACACCTGATACTGTGACGGAGCGATAGAGACGACGCCTGCACACTCCCGTGCGACGCCTTCTCCGTGCCCAACACGACAATACTCGACTATTACACGTACAAAATCCGGAAATGTAACAGACCAGAACCAAACTATTTTTGCGAAATTACATACATAGAGATCATCCCAATAGGCTCCCAACAATAGTTAAGAAGCCGTGTTCAAATTTCCCTCTCACCGTGATCACCCTTCCACACCCTACCACTTCCCAGAGAGAGGTAGAGAGAGAGATAGGTAGAGAGAGAGAGAGGTAGAGAGAGAGAGAGGTAGAGAGAGACAGAGAGAGAGAGAGGTAGAGAGAGAGAGAGAGGTAGAGAGAGAGAGAGAGAGAGAGAGTTCCGTTGAGTAGCAGCAGCAACAAGATGAGCTCCTGATCATTTAACTTTTAATATTATTTTAAAACAAGTCAGACATTCAGTTCTGACAAATTTTAAACAAGGAAACCTCCTACAATCGATATTATTCACAAGAAGAGTTTAAATTTAACCAAGAAAAAAAAACAACAGAAGACATTCAGATGAGAGCAACTCAAAGGGCCACTGCACTGCCACAGAGAGAAGATCTCTTAAACTGAGACACTTCCAGACCGAGACCTGTCTGAAGATACCCACAGACTAAACCTCACAGAAACAGAGGAGAAAATCACACATCAAGCAGCAACAAATAACCAAGAGCCCTTGAAAGTAAGGAAAGACACTTTTTTTGAATCAATTAGTAATATTTACTTCAGGAAGAATATTTTGAATGTTTTTTTTTTTCTCTGGCAATATCAATGAGGATGGTCAATCTGGTCTTCTTGTAGTGTTTGTGCACATATTTGGATCAGTATTTTAATATAATGGACATTTTGATCAATATGTATATATAGTTCACAGAAAAACTCTCAAAAACAAACAAAGAGACAGTTTTTTTCAGTTATTTGTTTACATTCTAAAATCAGCAATGGCCGCTGCAGCACATAGGCCCCGCCCCTTTGTGTACCCTCAGAAGAGCTCAGAGCATTCTAGACAGATCCACAGACAGAAACAGATCAAGCACAGTCCTGAAACACTGTTTGCTGACTCTGACCGCAGTTCAATGACCAACCTGCTCTTCTACACAGATGGCATACTGCTTTCTGCCAACACTTCACCTTCACCGCAAAAAGAGGCATCTGCAAAGGCAGACAGATCCTGGTATTTGAAGATGCTGAAGGAAATGAGGAATCAAGAATTTTATCTCTGAACTTCTACCACAACGGCACTGTCATGATCCAAGGCTCAGAGCCTGCCCTCCTAGCATTTTCAGCTGACTTTATACAAATTAAACAGCAGACATGTCTTAATATAAGTCTCGTCCAAGACCATACAGATATAAACACAAACTCTTCTCCCGTAAAAGACATCCAGAAGAAGACAACTGCAACAGCCTTAACTCAATCTCCCATGTCAAAAATGAAGGAGAAATGTTCACTTCTGGAAATCGATATGGTGGATCTAAGATAATTATTCATGTCCAATTTAAAAGACAACAGCGACGTGGAGCAGCTTACAAAGGACATGATGAATTTAAAACAAGAGACTGAATATCTGCTGAGAAACAAAGAGCAGATGTCAAAGGAACTTCACCAAGCCAGAGAAGAGCTGAAGGAACTCGAACCAACTTTCAGAAGAAAAATCACAGAAATTAAAACAGAAATGCTGGAAGAACTGTCTGTCTAGAAATCTGAACTTCGAAAGAAAGAAAAACTTATAAACAACATGAAGGAAGAACTGCTTCATGATTTATCTTCCAAAGGATCTGATGCTAAACACTTGACTTGTCTAGACAGTCAGCAATCAGCTGCAGTGGACAAGCCTCACGTTACTGCCACGGACTGATGTGCCCTTTCACATGATCCATGGAAACAACGTAGAGCTTTCCAGAACCTGTGCACTCATTCCTAATGTTCACCTGGCACACCATAAAGACATCCGGCCTCATCACATGTATGACTACATACACCTCAACAAGAAAGGAGTACAACTTTTCTCAGGAGTGCTGAAAAGCACAGCACTTAGAAGAACAAACAGCAGAAATCTACACAGCAAGAGCAGCTCCCAACCACAAAGAAACATCCAGCCTCGTCCAAGAACCAGACAGGACTCGACCCCTGGACTGCCATCACCGCATCAGAGCTACGCCGCAGCAACCCAACAGCCACAGAACTCTGCATCCGCCGAACTCAATCAGATAAGACACCTGCTCAACGTCATCTGCTCCAAACTTGTCAAATAATATACAAGAGTAATATACACACACACTTCTCTATATCTATCTATGAAATCATTTAAAATTAGCTTTTGGAATATACAGGGTTTACATTCTTCAACTTTCGAGAACAAGACTGCAGATCAAGACTTACTTAATAATATAAAAGACATAGACATTGTAATATTTCATGAGACATGGTGTCGGAGTAATGAGAGCTTGCACTGTCCAAGAGTTTCATGTTTCATTGATTTTAAAAAAAGCTTTCGATTCTATTTGGCATGACGGTTTTGTCACAGTGTCTGGGTTGTGTTCCCTGGGTTTCCACTAGGTGTCATCAGTTCCCACAGTGTTTATCATTTATCACTTCCTGTCTCCTTATTTGGTCACCTTCCTCCTTGTTTAGTTAATTGATTGTTCCCCACCTGTCTCCTGTTTCCCCATCATCCTTTTGTGTATTTATACCTGGTCTGTCTGAGTCTTAGTCACGGAGTCCTTGTTTAATGTTGATGTTTATTCATGTCCGTCATCTTGCCTTGCCTTGCCTTGTCTTCATGTTTTGTTTATGTTTGGATTTGTTGGATATCGACCCCTGCCTGGACTGTTTATTCTTTGGATTGCCCCTTTAATAAATACATACCCGCAATTGGTTCTCTCTCCTGTGTGTTCTGTAACACCGATCGTGACAGAAGGACTCCGTCACTACAAGAGCCAGCGGTATGTCGGCTTATGTCTCCTCCCCAGCCACAGTGCGGGAGAGGAGTGGATTTGAAGGAACTCGCCTGGTGGTTTTCCGGGGAACCAGAGGAGGTCGCCGAGGAGGGAGTGGTCGAGAGGATACTCAGCACCGCTCTCAACAAGGGCCGCCCTTCGACCCGGGGCTCGTGTGGGATGGATTAGAGCCACCGTCTCACCATGGCGGACGGAGAGGAGAGAGGAAGCGCACGTCCGCCACAGTGGCGTCACTGCCCATGATGGCCGCTAGTCCAGCGCCACGAGGCAGGATGGACGCCAACACAGCACCACAACCCAAGGCGATCACGAGTCCAGCGCCACGGTGCAAGATGGCCGCCAGCTCAGCGCCAACGCCCAAGAGGGCCGCTGACTCATTCTTGGACTATTTCGCTACGCTGTCCAAGATCCTAGAGTTTCCCAAGACGGTTGACGTCATGGCTGCTGAGCCAGCGCCACAGCACAAGATGGCCGCCAGCCCAGAGCCACAGCACAAGATGGCCGCCAGCCCAGAGCCACAGCACAAGATGGCCGCCAGCCCAGCGCCACAGCACAAGATGGCCGCCAGCCCAGCGCCACAGCACAAGATGGCCGCCAGCCCAGCGCCACAGCACAAGATGGCCGCCAGCTTGCAACCACAGCACAAGATGGCCGACTCAACGCCTGAGTCTCCAGACAAGGTGTCACCGACTCGCCAAAATAGAGGGCGGAGGAGGAGGAGACAGGCGTCTACCGTTCCTCAAAGCCCAGAGGACGTTCCCGAGGCGGTGCCCGATGCGGTTCCGGAGGCCGAGGCGGTGCCCGATGCCGAGGCGGTGCCCGATGCTGTTCCGGAGGCCGAGGCGGTGCATGATGCTGTTCCGGAGGCCGAGGCGGTGCACGATGCTGTTCCGGAGGCCGAGGCGGTGCACGATGCTGTTCCGGAGGCCGAGGCGGTGCACGATGCCGAGGCGGTGCCCGATGCTGTTCCGGAGGCCGAGGCGGTGCCCGATGCTGTTCCGGAGGCCGAGGCGGTGCCCGATGCTGTTCCGGAGGCCGAGGCGGTGCCCGATGCTGTTCCGGAGGCCGAGGCGGTGCCCGATGCCGAGGCGATGCCCGATGCTGTTCCGGAGGCCGAGGCGGTGCCCGATGCTGTTCCGGAGGCCGAGGCGGTGCCCGATGCCGAAGCGGTGCCCGATGCTGTTCCGGAGGCCGAGGCGGTGCCCGATGCCGAGGCGGGACCTGATGCTGTTCCGGAGGCCGAGGCGGGGCCCGATGCTGTTCCGGAGGCCGAGGCGGTGCCCGATGCTGTTCCGGAGGCCGAGGCGGGGCCCGATGCTGTTCCGGAGGCCGAGGCGGTGCCCGATGCGGTTCCGGAGGCCGAGGCGGTGCCCGATGCCGAGGCAGTGCCCGATGCTGTTCCGGAGGCCGAGGCGGTGCCCGATGCCGAGGCGGTGCCCGATGCTGTTCCGGAGGCCGAGGCGGTGCCTGATGCCGAGGTGGAGGCCATTCCCGATGCGGTGTCCGAGGCCGCTCCCGATGCGGTGCCCGAGGCCGCTCCCGAGGCCGTGACCGAGGCAGTGCCCGAGGCCGTTCCAGAGGCGGTGCCCGAAGCCGAGGCGTCTCAAGTCTCCACAGGCAGTCCAGAGTCGAGTCAGGTTCCAGTTGACCCTCCAGAGGCGAGTCAGGGGCCAGTGAACTCTCCAGAGTCGAGTCAGGTGCCAGTGACCTCTCCAGAGTCAGGGCCAGTCACCGTTGAACTTTCAGAGTTAAGTCAAGTCACTGGGTGGTCTGCTGCTCCGCCCTGTTGGACTCCGGCATCGACCACAGGGGCGTGGTGGTCATCTGCTCCACCCTGGAGGACTCTGGCCTTGACCACAAGGGTGTGGTGGTCTTCCGCTCCACCCTGGGGGGCTTCCGCTCTGACCACACGGACGTGGTGGTCTTCCGTTCCACCCTGGGGGGCGTTTGCCCTGACTACACGGTTGTGGTGGTCTTCCGCTCCGCCCTGGAGGACTCTGGCCTTGACCACAAGGGTGTGGTGGTCTTCTGCTCCGCCCTGGGGGGCTTCATGTTGTTTTTTTTTTGTTTTTTTTCTCCAGTTGTTTTTGTGTTAATGTCGGTCCCTGTTCCTTTCTGTTAGTCTGGCCCTCCGTCCCTCCACCTGTCCTCCTCCCTCCTGGTCTCTGTTTTGTGTCTGTCTTGGAGCGTCTGGGAGCCGCTCCTTAGTAAGGGGGTACTGTCACAGTGTCTGGGTTGTGTTCCCTGGGTTTCCACTAGGTGTCATCAGTTCCCACAGTGTTTATCATTTATCACTTCCTGTCTCCTTATTTGGTCACCTTCCTCCTTGTTTAGTTAATTGATTGTTCCCCACCTGTCTCCTGTTTCCCCATCATCCTTTTGTGTATTTATACCTGGTCTGTCTGAGTCTTAGTCACGGAGTCCTTGTTTAATGTTGATGTTTATTCATGTCCGTCATCTTGCCTTGCCTTGCCTTGTCTTCGTGTTTTGTTTATGTTTGGATTTGTTGGATATCGACCCCTGCCTGGACTGTTTATTCTTTGGATTGCCCCTTTAATAAATACATACCCGCAATTGGTTCTCTCTCCTGTGTGTTCTGTAACACCGATCGTGACAGGTTTACTGCACAAATTATTACAAATTGGCATTGGTGGAAAAACATTCGATATTATAGAATCCATGTATAAAAACAGTAAATGTGCGGTTAAGATTGGGAATCTGAGAACAGAGTTCTTCCAGCGGGGTCGAGGAGTGAGGCAGGGGTGCAGTCTGGGCCCAACACTGTTTAACATCTACATCAACGAGCTGGCAGAAGCTCTGGAGCACTCCGACAGCATCCCAGGCCTCGCTCTACACGACTCTGAAGTCAAGTGCCTGCTGTATGCAGACGACCTGGTTCTGCGGTCTCCCACAGCCGAGGGTCTCCAGCACAGCCTGGCCCTGCTGGAACAGTACTGACGCTCAACCTGGACAAAACCAGGGTCATGGTGTTCCAGAAGAAGGCCAGGTCTCAGGGAAGCAGATATCAGTTCAGTTACGGAGAAGTCCTGGAGCACAGCAGCAACTACACTTACCTGGGCATCCAGATCTCAGCATCAGGGTGCTTCAGTCTGGCCGTCAAGCCCCTCAATGAGAAGGCACGGAGGGCATTTTATGCCATTAAAGCACTGTTTGGCCAATTAAAATTACCAATTAGAACATGGATTAAATTATATCACGCAATCATAAAACCAATCCTACTGTACTGGAGTGAAATTTGGGGACCAATATCAAAATTTGAAAACTGGGACAAAAGTTTAATAGAAAGAACACAATTGGAATTTGCCAAAAACATTCTAAGGGTAAACAGAAGCACTTCTAATATCGCCTGCATGGCTGAGCTGGGCTTATACCCCTTGCACATAGAAATACAAAAAAGAGCTGTTCAGTTCTATCATCACCTGACTCAATCTGACACTCAATCTGTTCAATATAAAGCCCTCCTCGTCACAGTGACTCATCCTCTAAACACACTCGTGCTTCAACTGATGAAGGAAACCCAAACTGAGTCTGACTCCAATCACAACCCCAACATTCAGAAACTAATTGACAAAAATCTGAAGTATAATTATGATCAAAAATTAAAAAATGAATTTAAGCTCCAAACCAAACTCCAGTGTTATTCGGCCCTAAACAGAACCACAAAACTGGCAAATTACTTATCACTCAAGCAATTAAAAGAAAGACAAATCCTTTCAAAATATCGACTCAGTGATCATGATTTGGAAATAGAGATTGGTAGACATAAAAGATCCTGGCTACTGAGATAAGAGAGACTGTGCAAACACTGTGAGCTGAATCAAACCGAGGATGAGAAACACTTCCTTCTTGTCTGTCCCAAATACAGCACTACAAGAGAAACATTCTTCCCACAGTTTGAAGCTTTGAATCATGCATTCTTGTCTCTAAATGACTCAGAGAAACTACTCTATATACTTGGAGAGAATGAGACGGCAGTCACAATAGCTGCTAAATATCTATACACCATACGAAAGGGATAATTTATTGTATTCAACTGTTTTATTTGATATTCTTAATTGTATATAATTACTATTATTAATATTAGAAATATTATCTTCTGTTGCTATTTTTGTTGTATTATATTTTATTGAAATCATATTTTATATTTTATTCTGTATCTAAATACTTTGGCAATACTGTAACTCAAATGTCATGCCAATAAAGCAACTTGAACTTGAACTTGAGAGAGACAGAGAGAGAGAGACAGAGAGAGACAGAGAGAGAGATACAGAGAGATACAGAGAGAGATGACGCACACTGTGTAATCAGATGTGGCTAATTCCTAATGTTCACCTCTTCATGTTTAATAAATCAAGTGTTATGATTTGCCGAGCTCCCTTTCGGTGTCCTCCTTCCAACAAAGCCAGCGAGCGAGCGCACGGTAAGAACTGTAAAGCCTGCATATAGAAACGACCCGCGTTACATTATTATTAGGCAAATTATAGACACATAATATTGTTTTTACAAAATAACGTTATTAACCGGTATTTTTTCCACCCGAACCGGTTTCAGAAAAATAATTCAGAGGAACGGAGGAACAGAAACGTTAAAATATTGATTCTGCTCAGAGTGAACCGATTGAATTTTCTTTTAATTTTCAAGCCCTGCTTTACAGTCAACTGATCACAATGTGTGTGTGTAGATGATCTGTGTGTGTGTGTGTGTGTGTGTGTAGATGATATGTGTGTGTGTGTGTGTCTGTAGATTATCTGACTGTCGGTGTGTGTTTTTGTCTCTTTCAGTTTTGCTCGCTGTAATCTCACTGCTCAGTGTTGTGAGAGTTTGTCTTCAGCTCTACAATCCTCAAACTGTGTCCTGAGAGAGCTGGATCTGAGTAACAATGACCTGCAGGACTCTGGTGTACAGTTTATTTCTGATGGACTGAAGAGTCCAAACTGTCAGCTGCAGATACTGAGGTATTAAGAACATATAAGAGATCATTTACAGTCAACTGATCACAGTGTGTGTGTGTGTGTGTGTGTAGATGATCTGTCTGTGAGTGTGTGTGTCTGTAGATGATGATGTGTGTGTGTGTGTGTGTGTGTGTGTGTGTGTGTGTGTGTGTGTGTGTGTGTGTGTGTGTGTAGATGACCTGTCTGTGAGTGTGTGTGTCTGTAGATGATCTGTCTGTGTGTCTGGGGATGATGTGTGTGTGTGTGTGTGTGTGTGTGTGTGTCTGTAGATGATCTGACTGTGTTAGTCTGTAGATGATCTGTCTGTGTGTCTGTAGGTTGTCTGGCTGTATGGTGTCAGAGGAAGGCTGTGGTTATTTGTCTTCAGCTCTGAGTTCAAACCCCTCACACCTGAGAGAGCTGGATCTGAGCTACAATCACCCAGGACAATCAGGAGTCCAGCTGCTCAACCACAAACAGCAGGATCCAAACTATAAACTGCAGATACTCAAGTATGTCAAACACTAATACTGACGTACTGAACATGTGTGTGAATGATGCTGATCTACATTAAATTGTTTTATTAACAACATTTGGGAGGAGCTTTGTACGTCTCTTTGTACATCTCATTGTACATCTCTTTGTACATCTCTTTGCAGTCAGCTAACCCTCCAAAACAGTCAATAGAGTCATCAGCGAGCCTGAGCCGTGCTCCAGATTCCACTGCTGCAAAACCTCTTTCTCCTCCCTCCTCTGTTCAATCTTTTCCTCCATCTCTCTCTACATCTTTCTGTGTCCTGCAGCTCCTGTAACAGATGCTGGCGTGAGGCTGCCTCCACCAGCGGCTCAAGCCTATGCTCCTCCTCCATTCCCTTCTTCACCTCTCTCTGTGTTCCTCCCATAGACTGTATAAACACATGGACGTAGTGTCCGTGACGTCACCCGTAGACTCCTGAAGTCTGTTTTTGAAGCTTAAAGTGTGCAGAGTGAGCCGTCGCCATCTTGGCAGCGCGTCAACACACGACTCTCCCAGACAATCAAAAATGGGCAAAAAGGCGGGATCTAGCTGCTGAAGCCACACCCACCTAGCGCGGCGGCAGTGTCAGCAGCGGCAAACCACCTGTCACTCAAGCACCAACGCCCTTAATTATGCAGAACTTTGAGTCTTAATATAATTTAAATGGATGAGTTATAAAACAATTTACCCCCTCGCAGTTGTCATGAAAGGGCCAAATTAGCTATATAGACCAAACTCATTTTTTGCACCAGGCTGTAAACATGTTTTTTTTTCTGCTGTAAAGTGGGGCATTTTAACATGAGGAGTTTATGGGACTGACTCTCTTCTGCAGCCAGCCTCAAGCGGCCAGTCGATGAATTACAGTTTTAGTCTCTTCCTTGTTGTCTTCACGAGAGAGAGCGGGAGGTTGGCGCTCGGTTCCTCCTCAACCACAACACTATAAAAAAAAAAAAGTTCCGTCAACTTAAAAAAATAAGGCAACTAAGCGCTTTTTTGAGTAAACTTAACAAACATGGACTAAAGTCCACCCAACTTAAATAATAACCTAACCCTTGTGCGTTGTTGGGGACGTTTTCGTCCACTAGGGGGTAAAGTTGAGTCTTATTTTGGCCACAACTTTTTCTGTGATTGAGCTAATGGAATGATTTTTGGTGACAAATCTTATTTTGACCCATATTTTGGGAAAATGCTTTGAAATTTTTCAAAAACTCAACGGTACACTGTGGGCAAATTCACTACCCTTTCGGGATGTTCGTGGATGAAAACATCCACTAAATTAAACTGCTGTAAAAATGTATCAGATAAATATTTTTTTCTATTTTTTTTTTTGCATAAATCTATTAATCAACATCAGTCCTGATCAAAACTACCAAATTTAAAAAAAAAAAATTCCAAGATTTTAACTTTTTTATTACCAAGTTCATAAATGATGTCACTGATTTGAAAAAAAAAAAAAAACCACAAAATTACATATTTTCAATATAAAAAGTGATTGTGGACTGGATATTTTTTTTACCTTTTATCACAGTCTTGGGCATGTCAAAGATTAGTAACAAGATTGGCTTTGATGCATTGTTAGTTTTTGTGCAGCATTAGATTTAAATTTTTTCTCCCTTATTTGTTGTTGGTGGCTGTTATTGCCTCATTGACTTCCATTATAACAACATTTTTTGATTGCAAAGCCATGACACCATATAATCATGCATTATTGATTGTTTGTGGTTTTCCCTTTTGGGAAGAGGTAAAAAATTTTATTTTTACAGTTGATCACTAGGTGGGACCATTAACCCTTTAGATAGGCCTGTGCAAAAAAAGGCTTAGTTTCTGGCTTGTATGGAGTTATATGGAGTATAATAGCAAATTATAGTGTGTGTGTGTGTGTGATAGAGAGAGAGAGAGAGAGAGAGAGAGAGAGAGAAAGAGAGGGTGTGAGAGAGACCTTTGTGCACTTACCTTGATGTACAGTATCTGAAAAAATCTAAATATGCACCTCATGCTCTCAGACCTACATGGAGTAAACAATAAACAAAGAAGTGCGTTTATGCACCTGCTGCCTTTTGATGGTGAAAAGTACAGATGGCCTATATGTGAAATGCTCCTCTTTTCTTGATGGTAAAGCCAGTTTAAAACCTTAAAATCCTGTAAAAAAATCTACTTGGCATCAAATTTATGAACATAATGTATTATGAACCAAAATGCAATACCAACTTCAAATAAGCTGCAGCTCGCTGGAGGGGTCACGCTACATAATCATTTCTAAAACTTTGGTACAAGTCAAGCCCTTTATCGTGTTGCTTGCTGCTCTTCTCACCATTAAATATCCAGCACGATGGCATGCAAGTGTTTAAATCCACGTACTTTGCTTTTGTTTAGTCTATTCGCTTGTTAAGTCTGACGTCACGTAGCAGCACTTCCGTGTCCAAACGCTCTATCAGTTACCATGAGAAAACAACAAAAGGTGCTAATATAAACTCACAATGTGATAGAATACTAGCGAAAAAGTTATAATATTAACCTTTATATAATATATAATATTAACTCCATTATGAAGTAACAGATAGCCAGACAATGAAAATATAAATATAAAAAAAATATATACAAATTATTTGTGTTTGGGACGCTGTGAGCACGGAGACTGTAGTGTATATCGTAAGTTTGAAAGTGTTTTACTTAAATTATCAATATGAATAAACAGTGCTCATAAACGGCTGCTGAGGTAATATTCTCAAGTGAAGCGAGTTGAAGCCTGGACCCGGAAACAGCGCTTCTTACGTCATCACTTAACAACCGAATACTTTCACCACCATTAAAAGGCAGCAGGTGCATAAATACACTTTTGTTTACTCCATGAAGTTCTAAGAGCTGAGGTGTACATTGTGATTTTCTGAAATACATTAAGGTAAGTGCGCAAAGGTCTCTCTCTCACACACACTCTCTCTCTCTTTCTCACACACATACACATACACACTCAATATAATATGCTGTTATACTCCATATAACTTCATATACAAGTCAGAAACTAAGCTTTTTTTGCACAGGCCTATCTAAATGGTTAATGGTCCCACCTAGTGATCAACTGTAAAAATAACAAATGTTACCTCTTCCCAACAGGGAAAACCACCAACAATCAAGAATCTCACACACACACAAACACTATAATTTGCTGTCATACTCCATATAACTCCATATACAAACCAGAAACTAAGCCTTTTTTTTTGCACAGTCCTATCTAAAGGGTTAATGGTCCCACCTAGTGATCAACTGTAAAATTAACAAATTTTACCTCTTTCCAAAAGGGAAAACCACAAACAATCAAGAATGCATGATTACATGGTGTCATGGCTTTGCAATCAAAAAGTGTCGTTATAATGGAAGTCAATGGGGCAAAAACAGCCACCAACAACAAATTAGGGAGAAAAAAATTAAATCTAATGCTGCACAAAAACTAAAAATGCATCAAAGCCAATGTTGCTAATAATCTTTGACATGCCCAAGACTGTTATAAAAAGTAAAAAAAAAATCCAGCCACAATTACTTTTATATTAAAAAAAATAAGTCATTTTGTGTGTTTTTTCCCCCAAATCAGTGACATCATTTATGAACTTGGCAATTAAAGAGTTAAAATCTTGGATTTTTTAAAAAACATTTTGTAGTTTTGATCAGGACTGAGGGTGGATTAACAGATTTATGCAAAAAAAATTGAAAAACAATATGAATCTGATACATTTTTACAGCAGTTTAATTGAGTGGATGTTTTAATCCTGAACAACTCGAAAGGGTAGTGAATTTGAACAATCCACAAGGGTTAATATCACAAGTTGTCACAACATAAATAGTCATGTTAACCTAAAAAATATCAGAACAAAATATTTTTTGTTTACTGAACAAAAGGCCTATTATCTATAAGCTTACACAATTTTAAAGTGAAAAAATGTGAAAAGTGACATTCAGCCAAGTATGGTGACCCATACTGAATTCAAGCTCTACATTTAACCCATCCAGCGCGCACACACACACACAAAGTGAACACACACACACACACACACAGTGAACACACACCCAGAGCAGTGAACACACACACACACACAGTGAACACACACCCAGAGCATTGAACACACACACACACACACACACAGTGAACACACACCCAGAGCAGTGAACACACACCCGGAGCAGTGTTCATCATTTATGCTGTGGCGCCCGGGGAGCAGTTGGTGGATCGGTGCTTTGCTCAAACTCTCTAACCACTAGGCCACAACTTTAAATTATTCAAATAGTCTAAATAAATAAAAGACCATAACACGGGTCAAATAACTTTTTTTGTTATTGAAAGTTTGTGTCCAAAGCACAAGGACATACCAAGTCTTGTATATTAACTTTACTCAATGCGTTTTACACTGAACTCAACACATGGTACACAATGCATGTTAAATAAATCCAGTGTTAATTATACCTTCATACGTTAGCAGTCTTGTGGCATGAAGTCACATGTATTTAACATTTTTGTTTGTTTTTAAAGGAACTATTATGTGAAAATTACTATATTGCGTATTTTAACATCAACCTAATCCACTGGGCAAAGTTTATGTCTTTGGATGCGTTGAAAAGACGTCCACTGAGGAGACCGAATGTTTTTATGACGTCTTTTTTTTTTATGTTTTTATGACTTCTGTACGTCCGATATAGACATTCACAGATCCTCCTTACAAGGTTCTGTGACTTTATTTATGTCAGACATCTAGAGAAGCTCTTATTGAGAATTAACAGAGGTTTAAATGTTGATATTTGATTCATTTGAAGTTATTATTTTAAGTTGGGTGGACTTTAGTCCCCGTTTGTTAAGTTTACTCAAAAATTCAATTCAATTCAAGTTTATTTGTATAGCTCTTTTTACAATACAAATAGTTACAAAGCAACTTTACAGAAAAGTATGTTTCTACAATATTTAGTAATAGCTTATAAGTGGTGACTGTCAGTTTGTGCACGTATGACAGGATTTGTAGAAAAATGTATACAAGTCGTAGTCAGCCAGATGATGAACATTATTAATATTATTAATAATTAATAATTATTATATGATGCAGTCACACTTGTAGCAATGTTTGTTAGTTCTGTTGTTGATTCAGGGTTAGCATCATCTGGGGTCCTCTGAGGGTCAGCATCATCTCTTCTCAGGTGTTCTGGATCCAGACTGGAGCTTGTGTGAATCCTAGTTACCATGGGATGTAAATCCCGTGGCAAAACATAGAAACAAATAGAGACATCATCAGCATAGCTGCTGTTCCAACAAAGTAAAATTAATTAGTTTAACCCAAGCTAAAGAATAAGAATGCACATTTGAACAGATGCAACTACACTCACATTTTAAGATACATTATTCGAATGCTTTGCGAAAAAGATGCGTTTTTAATCTAGATTTAAACAGAGAGAGTATGTCTGAACCCCGAACATTATCAGGAAGGCTATTCCAGAGTTTGGGAGCCAAGTGTGAAAAAGCTCTACCTCCTTTAGTGGACTTTGCTATCCTAGGAACTACCAAAAGTCCAGCGTTTGTGACCTTAGGTAGCGTGATGGATTGTAACGTGTTGGAAGGCTAGTTAAGTACGCAGGAGCTAAACCATTTAGGGCCTTATAGGTAAGTAATGATAATTTGTAACTGATACGGAACTTAATAGGTAGCCAGTGCAGAGACTGTAAAATTGGGGTAATATGATCATATTTTCTTGACCTGGTAAGGACTCTAGCCACTGCATTTTGGACTACCTGTAGCTTGTTTATTGAAGAAGCAGGATAACCACCTAGAAGTGCATTACAATAGTCCAGTCTAGAGGTCATGAATGCATGAACTAGCTTTTCTGCATCAGAAACAGACAACATGTTTTGTAGCTTGGCAATGTTTCTAAGATGGAAGAATGCAGTTTTTGTAACATGGGAAATATGATTTTCAAAAGACAAGTTGCTGTCTAATATAACACCCAGATTTTTGACTGTAGAAGAAGTAACAGTACATCCGTCTAGTTGCAGATTGTAATCTACAAGATTCTGTGTAGTGTTTTTTGGTCCAATAATTAATATCTCTGTCTTATCCAAATTTAATTGGAGAAAATTATTGCTCATCCAAGCTTTTACATTTTTAACATACTCTGTTAGCTTAGATAATTTAGAGGTTTCATCTGGTCTCGTTGAGATATATAGCTGAGTATCATCAGCATAACAGTGGAAGCTAATTCCGTTTTTTCTAATAATATTGCCAAGGGGCAACATGTATATTGAAAATAGAAGGGGACCTAGGACGGATCCTTGTGGCACTCCATATTTTACTGATGATAAATGAGATTACTCCCCATTTAAATAAACAAAATGGTATCGATCGGACAGGTAGGATCTAAACCATCTTAGAGCCTGCCATTGAATACCTGTATAGTTTTGTAATCAATCTATGAGTATGTCATGATCTATGGTGTCGAACGCAGCACTAAGATCAAGTAAGACTAGAAATGAGATGCAGCCTTGATCTGACGCAAGAAGCAGGTCATTTGTAATTTTAACAAGTGCAGTTTCTGTGCTATGGTGGGGCCTGAAACCTGACTGAAATTCTTCATACAGATCATTTTTGTGCAGGAAGGTGTTGC
>NC_081760.1:40169255-40231755 GCF_963082965.1 Carassius carassius
TCTCTTATTCACAGCAGCTCGACACTTTGGTGCTTAGAGAGAAACCACTGCTGAGTGCACACGGTTTTCTCTTTTTATTTCTATTATCTTTGTATTATCTTATTATTTTATTGATTAGAATAAGTATGTTTTAGGCTAAATTAATTATTTAAGCCTCATATCCTCGCGAGTCGTGAATGGTTCTCAAATCAAGAGGACGTGAGAGGACTCTCTTTTGGTTATTTTCCCGCTTTAGCAAGTGAACAAATATTTATTGTATATATATATAAATGGACTGAGTAATTTGTGTCTGAACTGGACAGATGATTAGATGTCCTCGAGTGTGGATTCAGTTTAATCATGTAAACCTTTAGATTCACCCTCGGCTTGTGACAGCTGAACAGGATCTTGTGCGATCGCATCTCTGATTACTCTTGAGAAACTGAAAGATGAAGTATAGGCTACAGAAGGACAAATATCCAAACTTGAGAAAGAAAGCCAGTGTTGATCTGTGTCTCCTGCAGGTGTACAGCTGTACTGTGTGTATCATGAGCGCTCAGACTGACCTGAGATTTGACACACAGACATTTCAGCAGTTATTATAGACCTGTGTGTGTCCCGTGTTTTTGTCACTGAACCAGTCATCACATTAATTATCCATTTATCACTCTTTTACATGACCAAATCAATCTCTTAATATTAATATCTAATCGTCTACAACAATTAATGTGTTGGGTATTTTACTAATGGGAATAAAACAAATTCATGACAATGTTTTACATTCAAACTACCCGTAAACTTTATAGTGAAAAGTACTTTAAAAGCATCTGGAATGCAATCAAGTAATTTTAAAGCAGTTTTTAAAGCATTTGCTGCATGGATTAAAAAAAGAGGCTTTAGACAAATCCTTCAAACAGTTCTCCGTCTGCCGCTAACAACTTTGATGCGATCATGACGCGAAGAGGAGTCAATTATTCCACTTATACTACAGTTACCACACCTCAAGACATCGATCAGATGATTTATTTAAAGGGATTCGTCCGGTTTTTGTACTTAAATCACTATTGTGAGTATGATGATTTACTGCTCAAGAAACATTTATTATCATCAATATAGAAAACAGTTGTGCTGCTTCAAAGCCATGATATATTACCATTCAAAATACAATTATTATTTTTTTATATATAATAATAATAATAATAATAATAATAATAATAACAATAATACTTTTATTCACCAAGAACAAATGTAATAGATCAAAGGTGACAGTAAAGACATCTTGATCCTCTCGTGAGCAGCGTTTTGAGCTCAGATAAGATAACGGTGGTTCACTCCGAATTCAGACATCACTACAGAATGAGTGACAGCTGATCTAGTGCACTATATAGTGTATAGGGAGCGGTTTCAGACACAGCTCTAGTCAAAGCTGTAAACACACACACATCTTCAGTGTTGTGTTGTTCTTGATGTTTCTCTCTTCTTGTGTTCAGATGCCTGTGATCTCACACTGGATCCAAACACAGCAAATACTCAACTCATCCTGTCTGATGAGAACAAGAAGATTACGTATGTGAAAGATCATCAGCCGTATCCTGATCATCCAGAGAGATTTGATGATGCTCCTCAGGTTCTGAGTGTTGAGAGTCTGACTGGACGCTGTTACTGGGAGACTGAATGGAGCGGTGCTGGTGCTGTAATATCAGTGTCATATAAAGGAATCAACAGGAAAGGATGGGGAGACTGTGTGTTTGGATCCAATGACAAATCCTGGAGTCTGATCTGCTCTGATAACAGTTTCTCTGTCCGTCACAATAATAACGTCACTGATATATCTGTTGTCCATTCATCCTGTAAGAGAGCAGGAGTGTATGTGGACGTGTCGGCCGGCTCTCTGTCCTTCTACAGCGTCTCTGACACACACACACTCACACACTTACACACACACACACTCAAACACTTACACACACTCAACACCACATTCACTGAACCCCTCTGTGCTGGATTTGGGGTTTATTCTTATTCCTCAGTGTCTCTGTGTGATATTAAATGATGGAGAGACTCTTTCTGATGTTCACATGCACACAAACTCATCAAATCTCACATCACTACATATCTATTCATTTTTCATTCAGGAGAAACCCCCCTGCACTCCCCCCACTCACCATCATGAACAGCACTGTGACTGCAGTGGAGTCATTCAGGTTCCTGGGCACCACTATCTCTCAGGACCTGAAGTGGGACATTCACATTGACTCCATTGTGAAAAAGGCCCAGCAGAGGTTGTACTTCCTTCGCCAACTGAGGAAGTTTAACCTGCCACAGGATCTGCTGAAACAGTTATACTCCACCATCATCGAATCCATCCTCTGCACTTCAGTAACTGTCTGGTTCAGCTCAGCTTCTAAATCGGACCTCAGAAGACTACAGAGGGTAGTCCGGACTGCTGAGCGAATTATCGGTACAACCCTCCCATCTATTCAAGAACTGTACTTATCCAGAGTGAGCAAAAGGGCTGTTAAAATCACTCTGGACCCCTCACATCCAGCACACTCCCTCTTTGAACTGTTGCCATCTGGTCGACGCTACAGAGCACTGAGCACCAGAACGACCAGACACAGGAACAGTTTCTTCCCTCAGGCAATCCATCTTATGAACAGCTGATAATAACTGTGGAACACACTACACTATTTATATTTATATACACTACACCAAGGGTGCCCAACCAGTCGATCGCGGACTGCTTTCCAGTCGATCGCGAGAGTAAATTGTACTCTGGTTTGCCCTTTCTCTCTCTTCACCGCTCCCGCGTCTCAGACATCAAAAACATAAACAAATTAACCTTTACAGACATAGTATTTCTTGAGTAAAGAAAACGCTGTATTTCTTTTTTTTAAAAACAACAACATCGCGAGTGGTTTTCTGTTCAGAGAGAGAGAGAGAGAGCCCCGGCCGCGCGCGCACACTCACTATTCAGAGCGGTCAAGCGTCAAGCTTCCTCGTACTTTTTGACGAGCGTCCTTGACAGGACGACCAGAGTTTGCAGCTCAAGTCGGCGGCGGTGTGTACGTACAGTTAACGCTCTATCTGTTGACGGCGCTGAGGAAAAAGCTCCACTGGAAAAGCGGTCCGCCCATTTATATCAGAGAGAAAAGCCCGCGCACCCATCCAAGCCGTGCAGAACGTCTTCAGCACTCGCGGATCGTGCATACTCCGCCGCTGGCCAGGCTGCTTCTGCTTTACACACTATGGTCGTTCTTTTCTCGCAAAAAGGAGTTTTATATATATATATATATATATATATATATATATATATAGGCTATATTTCACCCCAATGATAGAAATATTCCATATATTTCTCACATTTTGATCAATATATATATATATATATATATATATATATATATATATATATATATAGATTTTTTGTTATTATTATAGCCTACATTTAAAATTTTGCTCTGGACATTTTTTTTATGTTTGTATTCAACATAATAGGCCTCCCTTATTATCTCAATTAAAAGTACTGAAATGAATGTATATGTGACAAAAAAAGGCTGTTTATTATTTTGGCCAGTAAAAAAATATGCTTGCTGTTGGATATTTAATCTACCAGTCCCCGTGGCAGGTGAGCCAAAAAGTTAATTTCGGACCCTGGGGTGGGGGAGGTGCGGGGTCGCGGGGCAGCAGCGCATTTATCATGGGGGTCGAGTAACAAGATTTAACACAAACTGTTTTAATGCTTTTCATTGGTTGTTAAATATTTGTAAAATTCACTGACATAAAGTTTGACCTTTATGAAAAAAATAACAGCGAAGAAATTATGGGCTGAATTCGAAATCGCATACATAGCCTACTCATACTATTTCAAATATATGTCAGCTAATCTGAATTCAGACAGGATTTTAGCTAGGCACGTTACATTATTAGTAGCTCGCTGGCATTCCGGCTCGTTGACTCAGCTCACTGAAAAGAGACGGCTCTTTTGGGTCACAAATGGCTCTTTAAAAAATAAATGTTTTGACTTTGACTATGATAGGTGTGAAAACAATTCTTATTAAATTATTTAACGAAATCATACTCACAATGTCTAACAATTTTTTTTAAATGCCTTGATTTGTTATTAAAAAATATACTAAACCTTTCCATTTAAATTACATATTTTTAATGTATAGAAACAACATTCAAAACAATAATATAATAGAACCCATATTAAAGAAAAAGATAATAAATATTCAGAAAAATAAATAACTGAAAGGATTAAACTGGTCCCTCTTTTTCTTTTTTCTTTATTGCCATGTTATAACCAGCACTCTAGCATTATAACTTGCATGAACACACACTATTATTTTAAATAAAATTATTCAATATTTCATTATTACAGAATTATTTAATTTCTATAGGCTATATTTTTTAAAATAGTCGGCTCTTCAGATATGCGAGCTCCCGCCGTTCACCTCGAGCCGCATCAGTCGCGAATTTCGCGCCACTATTCACTGTTACTAGGGAGACGTTGAGAGAGCTGCGAGTCGCGACATCAGCAAAAGAAAACACAACTATGGCAGAAGCCAAAAAAACGAAAACATATCATTTTCATTCTGACTGGGAAGAGGATTACTTTTTTGTTTATTCAAATTCGAAGTCCATCTGTCTTATTTGCAATTCAAGCTTGGCCTTACCGAAGAAGGGCAATTTGGAGCGGCATTTTAAGACCGTGCACAAAAGCTATGACGCAGATTTTCCGGCTAAATCAGCTCTACGCACCCGAAAAGTCCGGGAATTGAAGGGGCAGTTAGCAGCACAGCAGTCCATTTTTACCAGGCCAAGCACCAAGGGTAAGGCTGCAACTATAGCATCTTATCGTGTCAGTCATGTTCTTGCAAAACACAAGAAGTCTTTCAAGGACGGCGAAGTTGTGAAAGAAGCATTTGTCGAGGCTGCAGACACACTTTTTGGTGACTTTAAGAATAAAAGTGACATCATAGCTGCCATTAAGGACGACGTGCAATTAAACCGTGGCACTGTTACACGGCGATGTGAGGGAATGGCAGAGGATGTCGAGGAGCAGTTAAGGAAGGATGTTGAACAGTGCGAATGTTTTTCTCTTCAATTTGACGAGTCAACTGATGTTGTTGATGTGGCACAACTATGTGTTTTCATTAGAATGGTTTTTGGAGACATGGGTGCAAAAGAAGAGCTGCTCACCATTTTACCATTGAAAGGACACACAAGAGGCGAAGATATTTTCCAAGCTTTCATGGAATTTGTCAACAAGACCCAATTGCCCCTCTTCAAACTCATCTCTATCACAACGGACGGTGCTCCAGCAATGGTGGGCCGTACCAGCGGATTCATTGCATTGTGCAAACAGAGTGAATTTTTCCCGGACTTCCTTAATTACCACTGTATAATCCACCAAAAGGCATTATGTAGTAAGATTTTAAACATGAAAGAAGTGATGGATGTTGCAATGAAGATTGTGTGTTCCGTTCGGGCCAGGAGTCTACAGAGAAGGTTATTCCGTGCTCATTTGGAGGAGACTGGTGCAGAACACACAGACCTGTTGCTGCACACAGATGTTAGATGGCTGAGTAGAGGTAAATTTTTAGCGAGATTCTCAGAGTTGTTGCCTGAAATCAAAGATTTTCTGAAGCTTTCGAAACATGCAGAATATGCCCAGCTAGAGGACTACCAGTGGCTATTGGATTTAGCGTTCCTGACAGATCACACTGACCTGCTGAATGATTTTAATTTAGAGCTGCAGGGTAAAGACAAACATGTAATCAACATGATCAGTGCAGTAAACACATTTAAAAGCAAGCTACAACTGCTTTCAAATAGGCTGCAACGCTATGACCTACGGAACTTTCCTCACATGCAGGCAGAACTTCAACATCAGGGCAAAGACTTTGTGCAGCTTGACAGTGCACGTTTTGAGGAGCAAGTTCAGAGCATCTTGTTAGAATTTGAGAGGCGCTTTACAGATTTTGGATCCATCGAGCCTGTTGCCAGCTATCTGTGTTTTCCATTTGGTCCAAGTATTGATGTGGATTGTATAGCCTCCAAAATTGTATCACTGTTCCACTTAAATAACACTGCTGTTGAGAATGAGATTCTCACACTGCAAAATGACATTGAGATCAAATCCAGGGCAACATCTGACATGAATGGAGAGTTCTGGAACTTACTGACTGAACAAAAGTATCACAACCTCAGAAAATGTGCTTTCAACTTGACAGCACTTTTCGGGTCAACCTACTTGTGTGAGTGTGCTTTCTCTCACATGAAAATCATCAAGTCAAAGTACAGATCTACAATGACTGATGACCACCTTCTGGCCCAAAGCCTGTTTCTGGATTCTGATTGTTCTGCTGCCTGCCTACTGACCCAAAGCCTGTTTCTGGATTCTGATCGTTCTGCTGCCTGCCTACTGACCCAAAGCCTGTTTCTCGACTCGCCTCTGTTTGATCCCTGAAACTGTCTATCTATGCAGATATTGACCTTTGCCTGGAGTTTCTGTTTAATAAATTGTTGCAAATGGATCTGTCTCTGCCTTCTGATTCACAACAGATTTATTACATATGGATTAGAGCTACTTTTCTGTTTGTTTTGAGCATATTAAATCTGCAGATGCGCTGTGAGTAGCGACTGGCTTTCTGTTTGGAGTGGTAGATCTCGGCACACTGATAAATCTAAAAGTAGATCTTTGTTCAAAAAAGGTTGGGCTCCCCTGCACTACACTTTTTATCCAACACACATACTTAGCGTACACTTAAATCTTTTGCACATAATATACATGTACATACATGGAACACACTACACTACTTATATTTATATTTATATACACATACACTTATTTATCCAACACACATACTTAGCGTACAGTTAAAATTTTTCCACATAATATACATGTACATACATAAATGCTCATTTTAATATACCTGCCATACATTGTCAATTTGTATATTGTCAATCCTTACCCACCTATTTGTATTTTTTTGTATTTTTTATTCCTTATTGTGTTATTTGTTCTGTCGCTGTTATGTTGCACTGCGGAGCTCTGTCACGAAAACAAATTCCTCGTATGTGTGAACATACCTGGCAATAAAGCTCATTCTGATTCTGATTCTGATTTATTAGTTTTTCATTGTCATACAGAAGGTATGAATCTAGATCAGACTCTCATACTGTTCTGAATCTTTAATAAACAGAGTAATATGTGTGCTTTAATATTTCTATTGTAAACTGCTCATCAAATGTAATAAAAGTCCATTAGGGACTCATTTGATCCTGAACTGGTTTCTGAATCCTGCACAGCAAATTCGGTGGTGTTAACATTTCAATGTAAGGTCTTACTGTGTTACAGTGTTCAAATAAAAGTGTAAATTTAATGTAATAAACACCAGCTTGTGTGAAATGGTGCCCCCATGTGGTGCAATATTTTGGTGTTTCCAAACACCTGTCCAGTGTTAATTGGAGACACCCCTCGCTGCAGACTGTAGCGCGGTGATGTCACATATGTGTTTACCGCACATGCACTTGTAATTTGCATTGTGTGATGACGTTAGTTGTTTTCGCGTCGTGCGTGCATTAAAACGATGTGCATACTTAACAGAAAACTCTAATAAAATGTTAAAGTATTAAAGAAAATTAAGGTGTAAAAAAAGACGGTAAAACAACCATGTTTAACCATGTTTCATCTGAGGTAAAATTATACAGAATTAAAGTTTATTCTGTAATATCTGTGTAGTATCTTACTTACACTATATTAACATTCTGTTGCACTTTACTTCACTGTGTATATTGTAATATTACACTTTAATGCCACCTTATATTTCTTATTGAGCTAGTCAAAATTATAACAGATAAAGTACAGTCGTCGACTCTAATAGTGCAGATGGTAAAACGTGTGTTGTTCACAATTTGATGCAATCGATCCTTTTTTTACCTTTTCAAAATTCAAATCACATCAGAAAAGCATTTATTTTAAATAAAAATGAAGGAAATAATCAAAACGTTATGAGGGAGGGCTTTATTGTCCTAATATGGTGGCATCCATTTAATAATTTGAATTAAAATTATAATTTACTCTCAGTACTACAATACTGAGGAGCAAATAATTGCCACTATTTGCAATAAGTAATAAAATCCTGCTATTTTAACATAGTGTAAATAGAATCTATAGCCATTTGCACTTAGTGTAAATTGCCACTGCCTTTCTTATTTTAATCTTTCTTTTGCTATGGTTCTTGTTTATCTATTTTTTTTAACTATAACTTTGGACATTTTTCTTTTGCTTTGGCAATTCTGCATGTGAAACATTTAAGCCAATAAAGTAGTTTTAAGTTCAGTTGACTACATACAGTATATTTTCAGTGTCTGCATCCCATTTTATGCAAGGTGCCTCCAAAAAACAAACAAACTGATGACAGTGATCTTTTTTATTTATTTCAAAGAACAAAACCGAAACTATAATTGTATATACAAATATAGATTAAGACTATAGACATGACTAAAGAAAAAAAAAATCTGAAAGTCACCTCCATCACTGATAAAACAATAAGCCAAGTAGTAGCCCTCAGATTCTTTGAATGGATAAAACCCAAACAGGACTCTCCTCCTGCGATTCCTCACACACAGGTGGACAGTCTTTAAATATCTCACTGCACCGTATGCACTGGGTCAGAGAACATGATGACCGGAACTCAGATAATGCACTCCAGTTTACGACACCCAATTTACATAAAAGAACAAACAATATTAAAGCAATATTAAATCATTTTGAAGAAAGGCAGAAGAGCCATACAAGGAAAATATTTTAAATGTATTTTTAAATATATTATTGTGAGACCAAACATCGCAACGTCCTCTCTAAATCTTGGTTGGCTCGCTCAGATTGTCCGTTACTTTGGGGATGATAACCCGAAGACAAGCTAACTGACGCTCCTAGCAATTTACAAAACTCTTTCCAAAATTTGGATATAAATTGAGATCCCTTGTCAGAAACCACGTCTACCGGGAGGCCATGAAGCCGAAAGACGTGATCTAGGACAGTGACCCCTGTCTCCTTGGCTGTCGGTAATTTGGACAAGGGAATAAAATGTGCCGCCTTTGAGAATCGGTCCACTACGGGCAAAACGACCGTCATGCCATTAGAGGGCGGGAGAGCGGTAACGAAATCTAGTGCGATGTGGGACCAGGGTCTCGAAGGGACAGACAGCGGTTGAAGAAGCCCATCAGGAGGCCGGTTAGATGACTTCCCACTGGCGCAAACTGAGCAAGCCATAACAAAATCGCGGACGTCACGAGCCATACGTGGCCACCAGAATCGTTGTTTGACCAACCCATTAGTTCGACTTATCCCTGGGTGATAAGCTACATTAGAACAATGACCCCACTGGACAACTTCGGACCTTAACTCTTCCGGCACAAATAAACGGTTCGGTGGACAACGGGATGGAGGTGTTATCCCTTGTAAGGCCGTCTTGACCTTCGACTCGACCTCCCATATGAGTGCTGAGACCACTAATTTCTCAGGTAAAATACACTCGGGAGTCACCGGGCGGGCGGAGGGATCAAAAAGACGTGATAAAGAATCGGGTTTGACATTCTTGGAACCCAGGCGGTACGATAAAGTAAATTCAAAGCGACCGAAAAAAAAGTGCCCACCGAGCCTGCCTGGAATTAAGTCTTTTGGCAGTTCTAATGTACTCTAAATTCTTATGATCGGTCCAAACAATGAAAGGTACCCCTAAGCCTTCCAGCCAGTGACGACACTCCTCCAACGCTAATTTGACGGCCAACAACTCTCTATTGCCAATGTCATAATTACGTTTGGCAGGAGATAAACGATGAGAAAAGAACGCGCAAGAATGTACCTTATCGTCCGAAACAGCACGTTGGAACAACACTGCTCCTACCCCTACCTCTGACGCGTCGACCTCCACCACGAACTGCCGTGTGGGATCAGGGGCCACCAGGATGGGAGCCGAAATGAAGTGGCTTTTGAGGTTAGCAAACGCAGCCTCAGCTCCGTCCGACCACCTGAACGGAGTACTGGGAGAGGTCAAGGCTGTCAGAGGTGAAGCTAGTTGGCTGAAATTGCGAATGAAACGCCGATAGAAATTGACTGACACCAGAAACCGCTGTAGGGCCTTACGGGAATCTGGAGATGGCCAATCTATTGTCAGCCTTAACCTTGTCAGGGTCCATACGTATTCCCTCGGACGAGACGATATATCCTAGGAAGGGAACAGACTGTGCATGGAATACGCATTTCTCCGCTTTGACAAAAAGCCCATTCTCAAGTAACCTCTGGAGCACTCGTCTGATGTGTTGAACGTGTTCCTGGAGAGATGAAGAAAAAAATCACTATGTCATCCAGGTAAACATATATAAACTGATCTACCATATCTCTCAACACGTCATTAACCAGTGCTTGGAAAACTCCGGGCGAGTTGGAGAGCCCGAACAGCATCACCAAGTATTCAAAGTGCCCTCTAGGGGTATTAAAGGCGGTTTTCCATACATCCCCCTTCCTGATGCGGACCAAATGATAAGCATTACGTAAATCCAATTTTGTGAATATGGATGCTCCCTGCAACCTCTCGAAAGCTGAAGACATGAGTGGTAAAGGATAGGTGTTCTTTATTGTGATGTTGTTCAGCTCTCGGTAATCAATGCAAGGTCGCAGAGAACCATCCTTCACAAAAAAGAATCCCGCCCCCGCTGGAGAAGAGGAAGGACGGATGAACCCAGATGCTAAGGAATCAGAAATTTATTTCTCCATGGCCTCCCTCTCAGGAATAGAAAGAGAGTATAACTTGCCCTTAGGCGGAGACTTACCTGACACTAAATCTATGGCACAGTCGTAGGGATGATGCGGAGGAAGAGAAGCAGCACGGGACTTACTGAACACTTCCTTCAGGTCCAGATATTTTACGGGTATGTTTGGCAGAACCATGTTCTCCTTCTGAAAAACAGAAACAGGGACAACAGGACAAGCAGAAACCAGACAAGACTGATGATTTGTGTGGTAGTTCCTGGCCGTTGAGTGTGGTGACATGGATGGGGAGAGACACATGCAGGACAGGAATGTTCAGGTGATGTGCAAGGGAAGAATCGATGAAATTACCCTCGGCTCCAGAGTCCAGAAGGGCGTGACATTCGTGAGAGTGATTCTTCCACCGCAGTTTCACCGGAAGGAGGGTCGATGATGTTGTTGAGGACTTCCCAGCGGAGATCCCACCCAATAGCAGTCTCAAGTTTACTACCAGGCTCGCTCTTTTAACCGGGCATGAGAAGATGTTGTGTTCTGAGCCTCCACAGTATAAACATAGTCCTTGGGACCTCCGCCGTTCCCTCTCCCTCCGGGACAGCCGAGCTCTACCCACCTGCATGGACTCATGGTCGTCGACAGGGACCGACCGCGTTCTCTCGACTCGAGCGCCCCCTGGCAGGAGAGATGGTATGGCGTGTTGGACTAGGCTGGCGACCCAGGCGGTTAATCCGTGCATCCACTCGTAGAGCCAAGTCTATAAGTCCGTTAAGTGTGGGGGGCAGCTCGAGGACGTAGATCTCCTTTTGAACACGGTCGGATAACCCATGCAGGAATCGATCCCACTGCGCGGCCTCGTTCCACTGGCACGCGGATGCCAGTGTGCGGAACTCGATGGAATAATCCGTTACCGAAGATGTGCCTTGACAGAGTTCAGAGAGTTGGTGAGCCGCCTCCCTGCCGGCCGCAGCACAACCGAATACCCTTCTCATCTCCTCTGAGAGGGCGTGGAACGAGGCACAACACGGATGTTGATTCTCCCACACCGCTGTGCCCCATAGGGCAGCCTTGCCTCACAGTAACGTGAGGGTAAACGCCACCTTGGATTCCTTGGTGGCGAAAGTTCGGGGCTGCAGAGCGAAATGCATAGAACATTTATTTAAGAAAGTTCTGCAAAATGCTGGCTCACCAGAATAGCTTTCAGGCGCCGGAAGTCGCGGCTCTGGCCGGAAGTGATCGTGTGGGGTCTCCCGGGGACGGGCGGCGCAGGCGGTGCGATGGGCAAAGTGGGAGAGGTAAGCTGATGGATCCGCTGGGTGAGCTCGAAAACCTGTGCCACCAGCGCAAGGAATCCGCATGATGGCGGTGAGAAGGCAGCAGGAGAGGATGGCACAGGAACTGCGGGGAATAGAGCCGAAGGTAAGTGTTTGTGGCTGAGTGGAAGTGCGTAGAGTGGATGAGGTTCCGGGAAAACACGAACATCCAACGCAGACAACACTGAAGCCGACAAACAGGGTAAATGACATTAAACAACGATCTCACAAACACAAGACATAAGACAAGCCAATATATAGGGAATGAGTAATGAGTGACAGCTGCTGCTGATGACAATTAACGAAGACGCCCACAAATTAATCAGTGCAGACGTGAAACACACAGACTTCACCACAAAGTGCAAACACCCAGAGATCACGGTTTACCAACTGTGACAATTATAGCATGGTGTTAGAAAAAGTGTTATTTGCTTTGTCTGTAAACTACCTAAGAGATTTAATTTATAACCAGCATTAACATCAACTAAATTAATAAAGATTGTCAAGTCAAATTTTAGGTTGGCTTGGCTTGAGAAAGCATGGCCTGAAAGTTTAAAGTTTTTTTTTACAGTTGAGGGCTATACAGTGTGTCAGAGAAAGAAAAACAGATAATTACAGTACTCTAGCCACATGAACTGAGTCTCTTCTCTGAATTTCTTCTCACTGACAATGTCCCCAAAAAGTCATATTAAGACATATGAAGGTCAATTTAAGAGGTAACACTTTACAAAAAGGTTTCATTGGTAAACACTAGTTAATGTATTAATTAACATACTGATAATTAATGAACTAACAATGTTTGAAACTGCACACATTTGCAATGACACTCTCTATGATTATGACCAAAGCATTCTTACAATTAGAAGCAATTTAAATGCTTTTTTTTAAGAAAACAAAAGTAATATCTCATATCCACCATACATTACGAACATCCGAAGTGAATGAACCTGGATATGCGCATTAATGACAGTCAGTACGGCGCACAATCGTATTTCTGGTAAATACATATACGTTACTGAGCATTCTCGGTAAACACACGTCATGTACATACTTGACGTACATACGTGACGTCACCGCGCTACAGTCTGCAGCGAGCAGTACTTGAAAATCTGACGGGTATGATAAAATGTCAGGACAGCGGTGTTGTGAAATATTCGGTTTCTGAGATTTTCGGTGATGCAGGGCGGAGCATACATTAATATTCATGAGTTTCCTTTTTCGCGTTAAAGCGACTCTGAAAATATAAGTGCGTTGTCACTGAAACATTAACGATTTTCAAAAAGGTATGTTTTAGTGTATGTAGTGGCGATCGTACCACAAAAAAAAACCACTTGAGGGAATTTGAAGTCGTCTCCAACGCGTAATGGTGCAAGAAATCAGGTCTGCCTTGGCATTCGATTAACACTTTATTTTATGAAGACTAGAATTACTTACAAACACTACTGCTTGCATTACTGATGTTAATTGAGCTCATACGTATGCAACGTTAAACATGGTGCTAATAGCTGAACATGACAAAACCACACCTGCACGGTTGAAAAACTATGTGGCTTCTCCTGATCGTAATTCCCCACCACTGGTTCACCTGTGTCTTACTCATATAGCCTCCACAACTACCATAATGCCCTGCCTATGCCCCCTAGTGTGCAGGTGGAAGAACGTTACCCCCATGCAACTTACCACAAACAAAAAACATAACACATCAAAATTGGCTACAACACACCGGCCCCTGATTGTTACTCTATAATAATGTAACAATTAAACACCATACAAACAATGGAGCCAATATAATATCCATCATGCACATATGAGCTTTTAGTTCATAATGTCCATGTATACATCAGTCTTTATCCAGCTTCTTGCAGAAGACAAATCTTTGTGACTGGTTTCTCCAGAATGTTGCATTTGGTCTGGACTTTAACAGACCGCACAAGTCCTCGTGGTCAGGAAAGGTCTGCAGTACTTTCCCTAACATTTTCACGAACGCAGTCTGAACTGCTCTGATATCAGATTCACTGTCTGTCACAATAATAACAGAACTGATATTCCTGCTGTCCATTCGTCCTGTAAGAGAGCAGGAGCGTATGTGGACGTGTCAGCCGGTTCTCTGTCCTTCTACAGCGTCTCTGACACACACACACTCACACACTTACACACACACACACTCACACACTTACACACACACAACACCACATTCACTGAACCCCTCTGTGCTGGATTTGGGGTTTATTCTTATTCCTCAGTGTCTCTGTGTGATATTAAATGATAGAGAGACTCTTTCTGATGTTCACATGCACACAAACTCATCAAATCTCACATCACTACATTTCTATTCATTTTTAATTAGTTTTTCATCATCATACAGAAGGTATGAATCTAGATCACACTCTCATACTTTTCTGAATCTTTAATAAACAGAGTAATATGTGTGCTTTAATATTTCTATTGTAAACTGCTCATCAGATGTAATAAAAGTCCATGAGTGACTCATTTGATTCTGAACTGATTTCTGAATCCTGATGTGAACTGATGACAGTATGAATAATCATGAATGTGATTGAGATCAGAGGCTGAATTGACTCCGAATGAATCCGTCTCCTGATCGTCTGCTTTATTTTTCTGTCTGCGCTGATTTAACACTCGATTCACTAAATGAATTGTGTCCAAACACTCACAGTATCGCTGCTGAACACAGTTGATCTGGCTCTAATTCAGTCTTTCAGGAGCTTCAGAGCTTCAATCTGCTGCTTGATCACTAGAACATCTTCATCAGCATCTCTTCTTCTGAAATGATGCTCTTTTCTGCTTTATTATTTCTCCATGAGCACAACAGCTTTATATGACAGGAGCCACACAGCTGTCACTCAAATATCATTCCCCTCACTGTCTGCTGAGTTTCATTCATATACTGCTTTATATTCAATCAGAAACTATACACAGTAGCCAGAGCAAGAGACACAGTAGACTTATTTTGCTTTCTGACAGAGTAACATTAAGCAGAACTGAACCTTTGGTGTCCTCATTGATACGTGGGAAGTGGTCTGGATCTGGATCAGGCTCCTGAAGTCCCTCTTCAGTGTCTCCGTCTGCCACAGTGAGTGTCATTAACCCCGGCGTGAAACACGACCGCTCAGGGGCTCTCGTCGTCTTCAGGATCACAGAAACATCCAGATCACCAGCTCCAGCACTTCACCTTCAGCTCACGATGGAGTCTCTCGCTCCAGGAGTAAAAAGGGTTTAAACTCAGTTTATTGTGGATGTTTTAATATTTACCCTGTCTGAACTGGTTTACTGTACCGGATCGTTATTGCTGCCAGAATGGTACTTTCAATGTACACATAAATATATAACAAATGAATTAAAACATGATACTTTATAAGTTGTGTAGCATTAGGATAGACTCCCATGCGTTCATACTGAATTGTGAGTTGGTGTTAACATTATTGGATTGGTTTGGCTTGACATTGAATGTTCATATAATCTGCATACAGCATTGAGCTGTTAAACATTAGTAAAAATGATGTTATGTGACAATGCTCAGCACTAAAGTATCAGAGTGCTATACTTTGTAAAACCTTTTTATTAAACCAATAAAGCGACATAAATCTGAATTGGTCAGTTTTTCAGACCGTGTCTCTGTTTACGGTATTTAACACTCAATTGTATAATTTAGAAATGTTGATAATAATTACTTTCATGTGACTGATCGAGCTATTATAGGAAACAAGTCTGAGCAACACAATTATTTCTTTGTGTCCAGATTTGACTAAGGCAAAAACGTACACTTCAAATCAAAATAAAATAATACAACTTTGATAAAAATGCCTTTAATGATGAATAAATTATATCCAAATTAAAGTAACTAATAATGTGTGAACACACAGCCATGTTTAGATGTTGATATAAAGAGCTAAACAGCATCTAGTGCTTACATAATAGTATTACAGATGATAAATGGTCAATAGGTTGTTTATGAGCTAGCATCACTAGCTATCGGCGATCGTTAGGATGATAGTGTGTACTTAGTGTTTAAATCTATAATTACATGTCTAGAGACTCTTCTGGGATTACAGGATCAGCATATAAAATGATGTTGTTAAGTGTTATTAAATATAATGAAGCTGTAAGAGAATGCTGCTGTCATTATTTATGGTGATTGCAGTTCTTTTATTTCTCAGTTTCTGATAAGAACGAGGCAGGAGAGGTTTCTGTGAGGGTCTCAAGAGGGTCCACATATATAGCACAAGGTTTCAGCAGAAGTTTTGGAGCTGGCTTATCTTTATACAGAAGCTGAACGCTGTGTGCATGTAGTCCATGGTCAGGTGTTTGTATATCATCAGATGGACCAACAGAGAGGATGTTTCTCCAGGACCACTGCTACTTCATTCAGACGCAGGTAGAGCATCATCTGCTTGTTCAGGTGCGAGCTGGGAGAAGGACTGGGACCCTAATCAAGATCAACTGCTTAGTACTGGGTTTATTTAGTCAACCATTACTTCATCTGTGAAACCATCTGTAGTTTTAGTTAAAGTATGTGTTGGACATCAGAAGAACTGATCATAAAGCAAGGCCAAATTCACCTGACATGAGAAGACTTCTGGAGCCTGGGTTTAAGACATGTGCATGGAATCTAATGTGTCTTCATTTACTGCACAAAAAAACTCATTCCTAGATAATGCATAATGTTACACACAGCAGCTTTGACAGGGATGTGATCGTTCTGTAATTCATTTCAGATTGGACATGTAACAAATATATTCACATTGTGGACCTCTATGCTGTTCCCAGCAGGAAAGACAAAAATGTGTATTGTTTGCCTGTAAGTGTTTTTTTTTTCCTCTATTGGGAATAGACACAGAAGTATGTTATTTTTTTGCATGCACATTATTTTGTCACAATACTATTCGGGAAGCGTGAGCGTCGAGGATATGGTACTGTTTCCAGCTTGGAGCAGCAGGAGGATGAATCTGATCACGATCTGCTCTGTGTTCAGTTTCTGTTCATCTTTCTAGTTGTAATATTTCCAAATTCAACAGGTAGGGTTAGTGAGTTTGATTTTCGTGGATATTAACAAACCCATTGATTCCAGGTTTTGTTTGTAGAGGGAAATACTTTTTCTTGATTCTATTGGCCCTGATGGTTTTGGAGATGAGATCTACAGAACCGTATTTAGGTTGAGACCAAAGCAAATTAATTTACTGGCCTTGTTCCAGACGTGATATTTGGTTATAATTTCCAAAAGGAGCCTTGTTCTCAGACTTCAAGTTCATCAGAGTCTCGTTCTCAGCTACAGAACTGATCATGTCATTACACATTATGTATTTTGTGTTTTCTCTGGAATGGCAGACACATTGAACCTTCATTGACCAGGATCCTGGACTGAAACAGGAAGAGACCTTGAGCTGTGAGATATTTATCCTCCTGAGACCCAGCCCATTGACTTATATCCACTGTAGTGGACATTTGAGTTTCATCCCTCTCCTTGGAATCTTTTGTGCAAGTTTCTTAATTCCTGCTGTACTGTACAGAGGACATCCTGGGCTTTTCAGTGATATGTTATTTGATTGGCTGGGAGGCCGGAAACCCCCTCAATCTTTCCAGAATGGACGGCATAGGAACAAGCGCATTTTATGGAAAGATAAAAGGTGAGTAAAATATTGTTTGTTTATGGTTTTGTTACTATGATAATTATATATTTTCTTGTTCATTAAGGTGTTAGGAATCATATATTTAGTTCTGATAGCAAATACATTATGTATCTTTTGAAAAATGTGCCATTTTATGAATGTCAATTATAGTGGACATCAGGACTATCTTCATGTAAATAATGAATCCACATTGTTATAGGAAACAGAACTGAAGCAGACAGAATTCTTTACAAAATAGTCGAGGGAGATTCAGATTTAGAGTCGTCAGATGACGAGAGAGATGAGGATGAGTTTCAACCAGTGAGAGAAGACGGTGATGAAGAAGAGGAAGATGATGCAGAAGGCTCAGTTGAAGGGACAGATGCAGACACAGACACAGATACAGACAGGGATGAGCAGGAAACTCGACGCCCTCTGTGGGCTAGGAGTAATAGCTATGTTTTATGCAGTGCCACAATTTTAAATTCAGCTGCATTGAGTATTTAAACTCTTATTATTTATCATTTATTATTCTTTTTTTCCTTCATATCAGATTTGCACCTGTGTTACCTGGGCTTCCTGTGTGTCAAGATGACCCTACAACACGTGCAGACTGGAGTCCAATTGAATATTTTTCACGGTACATTGACAACAATGTCTTTGAAGATTTGGCAACATACACAAATCAAAGAGAGCTGCAAAGCAAAGGAGTGTGTATGAACACTACGCCTCAAGAAATACAAATCTTATTTGGCATTTCAGTCCACATGGCCTGCCTTGGCTATCCCAGAATTAAAATGTTTTGGGCCAAAAAAGCTAAAGTGCCAGTCATAAGTATCAAAATGTCTAGGGATAGATTCTTCAGGATAAGAAACTCCCTCAAGATTGTCATTGACCTGGCTGTAACAGAGGAAACAAAGAAGGCATATATTCTTTGGAAAGTTAGGCCAATACTCAGCCTTGCAAAGCCAGAAAGGGTCTGCATTGATGAGCAAATCATCATGCCTGAGATGATGGATACCAAGCATGCAGAAAGATGCAGAAATAAGGGCTGCAAGAGCAAGACGTACATGAGATGTACCAAATGCAAGATGTTCCTCTGCATTACCAAAAAGAGAAATTGCTTCCAGGACTATCACCACTAATAAAGAACATACTAAGAACAAAATGAAAAGTGAAGGAAAAACTAGATTGGATTCAGTTTGACAGAAGGAAAAAAATCCCCCAAAAAATCAGTTTCACATTAGTTCTATGTTCCTTGTTCAAATAACACTAAAAGGATTCAAGGGGACCAATAAAAGGATACGGACATAACAAAGTGTTAAGCTTTAATAGTAAAGATATACTTGCAAAATGTAAGGAAAAGGATTCAAGAATGATAAATGTGTCTATTGTATAATCAAAATGTCTGTATTCTTGGATAATAGTCAATTTACAGCCCAAAATGTATGTATTCTTAGTTAAAAAAAAATACTTTATAATCTGGTAAAATTTGTATCTACCAAATGTGTTTGTTTTCGTACTCAAATGATCCTGTTGTCCACTACAGTGGACATGCTGTAAAACAAAAATAAAAAATAAAAATAAAAAAGTCTAAATTGTAGGATGTTTTTTTTTTAACCATAAACAGGTATGGAATCACAAAAAATATGATTAGGAAAAAAAAAGCTGTTAAATAATCAAATCAAAGTGTGTTTCAGCAGCTGTACATCATGCTCACTAACATTGACAGAGGTAAGCTAGATTGACCCCAAACTCTAGCAGACGAGTGTAATGTGTCTAGTTTTGTGTCCAGACTCTTTTAGGAGGAGCTGCAGTGATTCAGTTCAGTTGATGAGAGCTTTTGTCTTGAAGACGAGGACAGACTCTACAGATACA
Source organism: Carassius carassius (assembly GCF_963082965.1). Lineage (NCBI taxonomy): Eukaryota > Metazoa > Chordata > Actinopteri > Cypriniformes > Cyprinidae > Carassius > Carassius carassius. The sequence continues at coordinate 40,188,827 of NC_081760.1, forward strand.
GCTTCAGGAACTCGCCTCTATTCAGTCGCTGTTGGAGAAGTCATACTAGAAAGGTCTTCTACCAATCCTCAATCAGCTCTTATTGTAGTAGACCAGGGAGAGAGGGAATGAACTTAGGAATAAATCATTTGACAAAAGATAGATTTGTGTGTTTCTTAGATGCAGACATTTGTTAAAGTATGCTGAAATAAGTCAAACAGATCTTTAGAAAGTTAATAATTAAATGTAAAACACACACTTATATACACATCTGCATTACCCAAATAGAGTATCAAATGTAATTATTTTCTATTATTAATATTATTTTACTGAATTGATTTGATATGTGCAAATTGAATGGAATACTCAACTGAATCAATATAATGTAAGTTGATATATTTGATCAGAAAGTGTATTTCTATCAAGAGAATCTCTAGTAAAGGACTATTTGGTCATTGACTCGCAGTAGTTTTAAAATGAGATGAAATATTTCTGATCTTAGTTAATGTGTCTGGATATAATAAGTGTCTTCTGGAGACGGTAACAGATGTTATAAATGAGCTCAGAGCTAGATATCCTACAGAATGATTTTAACACCACACCAGACCAATTCATGGATAGACATCCTTCTGAATTGAGTAGTTCTCATATCAACTCTATTACTCATCAAATTCATGAACTGATACATGGAGAAAATTAAAGCCACTTCCAGACACTTTTCATGGTTCAAAACAAAAGCCACTAAAATCCAGAACTGACTGTTGTCTTGATCTGAGACTCTTTCAGGTTCTGCAGCTAAATGTAGTATTTCAGGAGCCTCTTAACAGATCCTAGTGTAACCAATTTAATCTGCGAACACAAGAAGACATCTTCTAAAACTAAAGATGATTGGAAATATAATACAGATGCACTAAATCACAATCACTTTTGTGCTTGTCTAAAATAATAATAGCTTTATTTACAGTAAAAATAATGCCAAGTGGTGTTAAATGAGAATACATAAAACATAAATCGAGAGAGTATTCAATTACATCTAGCAAAAATCTAATAAAAAAGAAAAGAGAAAAAGCATTTCAGTTGATTCAAGAGATTAATAAATGTTGTTTTCAACCTAATATGACAGAAGAGGAGAGATAAAAACTAGATTTTAGATAAATTATATATTAATAAGACAAAAGGTAGTGTAGACTTACAGCTCCCCAGTCCAGACACGCGCACGCGCAACTAAAACACTACTTCCGGTTCACTGAACCGCCGATCAGAATCTCACGAGCCAATCAGAGCGAGCTGCTTGTAAGCCCCGCCCTCACGAGAGGTGTGCGTCAGAATGAACGAATCTGTGAAGCGCAAACTAAAACTTGGAAAGCGAAACCGAAAACTGTAGCGCATTAAAACTGCGTTCAGCAAACGAGAAGCTGACAGTGAAATCAACTAAGAATGCAGTTTATTTGAAGACGATGTCACTTTTTTGCTATTTAGTTTATTGTTGTTGTTGTTTTTTTCAGATGTGTTTATCATTTATCAATGTATTTTGTTCGTTTTATTTGGCCCAAATTAGATTCCATAGAAATGATGTTATTTTGATTAGTGTTAAGACTATAAATGTTTTATTATCAGGATGTTATTAAGGTTATAAATGATGTTTGGGAGCAGAATGTAAGTGAACTTAAAAACATTGTGTGTCACATTAATTTCTGGATGAACGAGAAGATGTCATCACAGAGACATTAGATGAGTCCCAGATGTGATTTCTAGTGAGTTCTGCTGGAAACATGAGACGCTGACGACAGCTGCTCGTCAAAACTGTGTAAATGACTCTGAACTGTGGATTTACACAAACTGAGGAAGTGCAGAAGTGTTCGTTTGTGTCCCGCTCTCTTCTACACCTGCTGCTGTGTTTGTGTTCATCTTATTATTAATCTTATAATACCACAGACCATATACAAGGAATCAACACATAGAGATCCATCTTGGACAAAACTAAAGCACAGTGTTCATCAAAATGCAAAAGTGTCAGAAGAGAGATGATGGATACAGACAAACAGGGAAGAAAATATTACAATATTCAAATCACAAAAAAGAAAAAAAAAAGAAACAGAAGATATTTACTAGACTGGGGTTAGGACATATGTATGGACTACACAATTAAATACACCGATTGTTATGAATAAAATAAGCACAGATACATTTGAGATATGTAACTGTAAAGAAATGTAAATGAACTGTATATGAACTAGATGGCGCCGGTGTTCATGGCATGCCGTCTACCTGTTGTGTTTGTCTTTGTTTTGTTCCTGTTATTGATAACCTGTTTTCCTCAATATCAACCGGGATGGTCAGGCGTCTGTACGAGAGGCATTGAGCTCCGTCTGCATCGAGCGGCAAATGACCAAAGAAAATGCCACAATGCAAATGGCTTTACTCAATGTTCGATCCGTGGGAAACAAATCTTTTATACTTAACGATTTTATCATGAACAATAAATTGGATTTTCTTTTTTTAGTTAAAGGTAGGAGATATTACTCCGTTGGCTGACCTTTTACCATTGGGTTACTCATATTATAATTGCTCCTCTCAAAGCAAAAAGGGGTAAAATTAAACATTTGCCATGGGTTAACGAACCCCTACGGGCACTTAGACAACATGCTCGACAAGCTGAGAGGAGGTGGAAAAAATAATAAACTGCAGGTCCATTATGAGATATTCAGAGAATCGCTACAGACATTTCAGAAGGCCTCTAGAGACGCTTAACATAAGTTTTACTCGAATGTTATCACCCAACATGTGAATGAACCTAAAATTTCATTCAAGATTATAAATTCAGTTATTAACCCTAGGCAAACTAGGTATCCAGATCCCTCTATCCTGAATTGTGAAGACTTTTTGAATTTTTTTAATGATAAAATTGTTGGTCTATATTCTACAATACCGAATCTACCGGTGACTCCGTCTTTTGACCTGGCCGTGCCTTGTAGCACAGAATGAAGAGAATTCGATCTCATTACCCTTCCAGTTTTGGCGGATATTGTTGTACATCTTAAGCCTTCGTCATCTAAAAATGATGTTTTGTCACCTCATCTTTTTAAGCAGATTTTTGCTAGTGTAGGGACTACGGTGTTGAATCTGATTAATAAATAACTGAGCCAGGGCACCTGTCCAGCAGTTTTTAAGCATGCTACAGTTCTGCCATTATTAAAGAGGCCTAATTTGGCAATAGAGGATCCAAATAATTTTAGACCGATCTCAAATGTACCTTTTTTAGCCAAGGTTTTAGAAAAAGTGGTATTTAAGCAGCTACAAGCACATATCACTGTGAATTCAGTTAGTGAGCCATTTCAGTCGGGCTTTAAGTCCTGCCACAGCACTGAGACAGTGTTGGTCAAAGTGTTAAATGACATCTTTGTTTCACTGGATAATGGCGATAATGTTATTTTAATTCTGCTTGACCTTAGTGCAGCGTTTGATATGGTGGACCATGAGATTTTGATCTAGAACTCTGGGTTGGCCTAAAAGGTAATGTTCTCAAATGGTTTAAATCGTATCTCAAGGATATATTTTTTTTCTGTTAATATTGGGGGCTGTAATTCTTCAAGATTACATCTTCCTTGGGGAGTCCCACAAGGTTCAATTCTTGCTCCAATTCTGTTCTCCCTTTATATGCTACCTTTAGGGGCTATTTTTCGCAAATATAAAGTGTCATTCAATTGCTACGCTGATGATACGCAGATTTATTTGCCTATAAGTGAGTTAAATTCAAACTCACGTGACACTTTATTAGCATGCTTACACGATGTTAAGGATTGGATTGCTGCAAATTGTTTAAAGCTTAATGTAAATAAAACCGATGTTATTGTGTTTGGTCCTAGAAAGAATGAGGTGCTGCAGTGCTTGAATGCAACTTCTTTGACTGGTTTTGTTAAATCTAATGTAAAAAATTTGGGATTTGTTCTGGATAGTGATTTAAAGTTAGACAGACAAATTAACACTGTGGTGAGATCTTGTTTTTTTTTATTTACGTCTGTTAGCTAAGACTAAACCATTTCTATCAGATTTTGAGAGAGCAATTACGTCCATTGTCTTTTCTCGAATGGATTACTGTAATTCCCTTTATCATGGAGTTGATGTTCGAGCACTTATGTGTTTACAGAAAATCCAAAATTCTGCTGCAAAAATGATCAAGTCTGCAAAGAAATATGAATCTGTGACTCCGTTATTAATTTCTTTAAAGTGGCTGCCAGTACGACTTAGAATTATTTATAAAATCCTTGTACTTGTCTTTAAGACCCTGCACAATCTAGCTCCTGTGTATTTGTCCGGTTTGGTGGCAATCTACACCCCCTCTAGATCCCTGAGATCAGAAATTCAACATCTGCTGTGCACTACCAGGACAAAATATAAACATAGAGGTGATAGAGCTTTTTCTCGAGCAGGCCCTAAATTGTGGAATGACCTCCCTCAATCTATTAGATCTGTCAAATCTTTACACATGTTCAAAGCTGTGTTAAAACAACATCTTTTACATTCAAATGGAGAGCACTTTTAAATGGGTTAATGTTTATGTATGTCTATGTGAGGTGGATATGTCTATCTCTGTCATTTTCTTGTTATTTTTTGTTTAGCTTGTGACTGTAAAGCACTTTGGGCAACGTGAGTTGTATTAAACTGTGCTATATTAATAAATAAACAAAACAAAACCAAAACCAAAAAAGTGTTCTGTCACAATTCAGTGCAGTAGGTGGCGCTGAACACATTTAACAGACTGAAAGCAGACAAATGGGCGGGGCTTGTGTGTTGTTGTCACCGGAGGTCTCTTGCGCATGCGCGGTCTGCATCACGAGCACACGCCTTGTTAAAAACCGAAAGTAGAGTCTCAATACTAACCGAGTGTAAATTCACATTTCCTAGAGTTACAAACGGGCATAAAAACCACATTACGGTAAGTTCAGTTATAATCTTCTGATTTCATCTCATATTATTGTACAATGTGTTCGTTTTCGCGTCGCTTTCACACTAAACTCGAGCTTTAACTTGTTGTAGTGAGTTGTGACGCTTGTAAAATCAGATGATCAGTTCATCTTCAGGATTATAATAATATAAAACTCTAGCGATTATTTTAGTTGAGAGAAATTTACGGATACATTACTAATTAATAAGCAAAGGTGGGAAAGAAAGTCTTGCTGTGTTTTATTATTAGTTGAAATCATTTATAACTTACAGGTGTGTCACGCGTCACGTGATCTCGGGAGCGCGCTCTGCAGGTAGAACAGGTTTGTGTTCAGCTCCGACAAAAATGAAGGCGTGTGTGTGTTTTTTTCTTTATTTATTTTTCTTTATTCAGTTCCATCATCACACAAAGACACAATGTAAATAGAGGAGCGTTGCACATCTCAAAGCATGCAAAACATAACAGCAACAACTAAAATAAAAATGTTACGCAAACATATACATATAAACAAAACACAATAAAAATAAGAAAATAATACATAAATTAGGGAAGTTACATAGATTTGAAAAGCTTTAGTATTTGTATTGTTTTCATAAGCTTCATATTTTGTGATCTCATGTTAGAAAGGGCTTCAAAATATATTTTAAGATCAGTGTTACAAAATGTAATATATGACGGTTTCTTTTGAATTACTTTTGACTTATGAATATAAAACTTTGCTAAGATAATTAATAGTTTAATAACATAATATGTTTATCAGAAAAATATGGTTTTGATAACAAACCAAAGTATCATGAGGATCTTAATGTTGGACTTTTTTTGTTATGTCTATTTTAAAGTCAACCCAAAGAGAAATAGAAAATAAGATTCAATATCTTCAACAGATACATTACAAAAGGTACATTTATAACAAACACTATGAATATATCTACTAACAACTGCATTTACAGGATAACATTTGTGAATAATTCTGTAAAGTACTTCTTTTACTTTATTATAAATTACATATTTATATGATAACATCCAGATGCTGCGCCAAGATACACAGTGTAAATTGTGTAACAAAGTGGTTTCTGTATCTCCAGATGTCTAGGAGAGCTCAATTATTGCAAACATTCTGGAGATTGTTATTTTTATTAAAGACTCTGAGGGTGAATCTATCTTGAGCTTTATCATAAATCATATTAAAATCTCACCAATAATTACCTTACTAGGTTCATCAATTATTATATTTCAGTGTTTGCTCTGAAGATGATTCCTCATTGTAGACGTGCTGTTGTGGTAACTCAGTTTCACTTGACAGATTGTGCGCACTACGTGATCATCATTTTGATCAAAGGTTTTTTTTTTATATTAGAACTCAAATGGGAAACAATAACTTGCATATGACAAAATATACACGTTTCCAGTCATATCTCCATCATATATAAATGTCTGTGTATGTGTGGTGTGTAGAGATATATCACTACATACAATAACAGCAAACAGAACAAACATTCTTTAAACACTTCCGGGGGTTGCAAGGTAAAAAAGTCTTAAAAGGAAAGAGACTCATGGTTTTCTACAGATCTGCATGGGTTTGATTATCGTTGGATAAGTGTTTCAAAGATTCAAAGTATTTTTGACATTCATTTATAAGCAGTTTAAAGAGAGTTTACTGTTATTCCACTTACTTCTGTCTACATGATATTAACCCATTGTAATAATAATGTTTAACATCAATGACATATTTTCTGAAAGACCATCGACATCGACAAAAACCAAAACCTGAAACACATTTATTGATGGAATATCAGTGTTGATATCAGTATTTAGCTGGACAAGAGAAAAATAAATGTTCAATGGTTTCAGGCTCTTCTAAACAAAAGACACAAGGATCTTCCTCAAAACACAAACTTTTCTGTACAATTTCAGCAGCTGGATGCACATTATTAATAATCCTATATAAAACAAAACCTGTCTGTGGAATTTGAAAAGCTTAATTGTAAATTTGGAAACCTCAAAATCCCATTTCAACAAAACGTCTAACCCTCCAGTTTCCTTGAATACACACTTTGGTATCTGAAACCACATTGAGTTTGGCCGTGCTAAATACATGTGAATCCAATTCATTTTAAGATCTCCAACCGTGGATTCACATTCAGTGGCTTTCAGACCTCCATTTTTAGTTTCTTTAATCATCTGAGATTTTTTGATATAATGAGTTTGGTTTTTCCATAGAAAATGAAACACAACAGCGTTAACCTTTTTTAATAGACAGATCTCTCATAAACCAATGATTAAGGGATTTTTTCATACTGTCAATTCTCTCTATGTTTAATAATTCTCCTGATTGTATTTCCTTAGACATTATTAAACCGAAGTACTTCACTTCAGATTTAACAGGAATGGATTCTATATTATCTGCATTACATGAAAACAAGGGAAAAAGTTCACTTTTTTTAATTTCGTCATAAGCATGAAGCTCTTGAAATGTCCAGGGCTTTTTTAACTATAGATTTATCTTTTAAAAATAAAACTGTGTCATCAGCAAATTGACTAATTCGATATTCGTAATCAGAAATGGTTTTTCCTTTTAACTGAGGATGGTTAATAACTAAATAAGCTAACATTTGAGAGCATAATATAAAGACCTTTGGAGAGATTGGACATCCTTGTCTAATTCAGCGCAGAATTCAATTCTAGGTGTCATACCTGGATTAAGAGATATATAACTATAAATATTGATATAAAACATTTAAATAACCTTGCAAAACCCTTCCCCAAACCCAAACAGTCTAAGTGTCGTAAATATAAACTCATGCTCCACCTTATCGAATGCTTTAAAAAGATCGATCAATAGAATGAGGCTTTCTGATTGTATCAATGATTGATAGTCGATCATATCCAGGATTAGTCTAATATGATTTTCAATATATCTTCTCTTAATGAATGCTGATTGATACTCTTCTACAAGTTTCCCAAGAACCTGTTTAAGACGATTAGCAAACACAAGAGCAAGTCATTTATCATCTATACATAATAAAGTTATTGGTCTCCAATTATCTAACAATAGCAACTGTTTATTGGGTTTAGGTAGCAAGGTAATTAACCACATCAACTCTGGGGACCCACCGGTGGGTCCAATATTGCATATGCCTAATTCTCAAAAAATCAAAATAACAGCTGTAGTGGTTAAACCTGTTTTCATAGTAGGTGATAAGCTTCCTTATATAATAATAATATTAATTCCTTAATATAAGCACCATTTGCTTTTACTGAACACAACTCCTCTATCTGAGATTGCAGTGACTTTAATTTTGCTGAATCTTCTGCTGATTCTTGTGTATTAACTGCCAATGAGTTTATTTCTCCAATCAGTTCCCTTTGTTTCTGTTTCCTCCTCACTGAGAAATGTTTGTCTGTATCAACTGCTATTTGTTTAACCTTCAATTTAACCATTCCCATTTATTTAAGTTAGACATAGCTTTTCAATCTCCTCAATAAGAGTCAACACCTTATGATAAAATCTATCATTCTTTAACAAGTCATTATTAAACTTCCTAATATTAGGAGAAATGTGAAATTTCTTCAAACGTGATAAGGACAGAGTAACCATACAGTGATTTGTAAGTGAGGCAGCTGTAATTTCACATTATGTGACAGTTTTACATCGTTCACAAGAAATAAACCATTAATCTAATCTGGAACATTAAACCATGTATACTGAGTGCCGTTTGGGTTAGATACCCTCCAGTAATCAACAACATTAATATAGTATCATTATACACAGAATGTCTTCTATCAAACCATAAACCAATTTACCAAGTTTCTCAAACATGTCTCTATTAGCCACTTTGTTATTATAACCACAAATCCAGAGTAATATATAACATGTGTCATGTATTTCTACTGTTATCATTAACCAGTGGCCTTCTGCGTCCCCTTTATGAACAATAACAGAGCCGTCAAACCTGTTAAATAATGCCATCACTCCGGCCGAATGTGATGATCCATGAGCAAACAAGACTAAATCACCCACTGAACTGAATTATTCATCATTAGAATCAGAATCAGTCTCTTGTAACTAAACACAGTTCGCCTTTTGTTCCTTGCAAAATAAAAAAAATAGCTTTACGCTTAACACCGTTTTTAACCCCCTAGTATTCAAAGATAGAAAAGAAATGGACATAAATTAAGGGTAATCTATAACGTTCTCAGCACACACTCAGCTTTATTCACAGGAGTGAACATGTTGTCCTTAATTCCAGTTTCCACCATCATGTCTTCAATCTCTGTAGTCATGCTCACTAGCCCTGGATCTAACGTTACTTGGTTGGTGTTTGGTGTTGATGTGCACACCCCTAGTGGAGTTAATATCAGTAATGATGCATTAAGATGGATAAGCGAGGCAGGATTGAAGGACGTGTGGTGTGTTCAACCTCTAGTTCTGCTCTTATTGAAGCACAACAGTCAGACACTAGACAGGGTTTAGTCCTGCAGATTCTGTAAGAATGGTGTACTTTACAGCAGAGAAGGAGCGTAATATTCATGTGTGTTCAGCTCACGCAGAGCTCAAAGAGAACGAAGACACAGACAAATCATCCAAACCAATGTTGTTTTCGTCAACGATGATGATAACGAAATTATTTCGTTGACGCACCTTTTTTATGACGATAATGTGATGATGACTAGCTAAAAATGGCTCTAATGTGACTAAAACATGACGAGACGTTTTCGAGTTTTCGTTGACGAGACGAGACGGAACGAAAATGATTATAAGTCTGACGTTCACAATGCACGTCTTTGAGTATTTGTATTGTATTGAAGTCATTCGGTGCTGAAGAAATGTCAAATCTGAGTACCCTGTAATGGACAGATTTAATCATATCATATCAGAGTAAAGAGGTTAGGGAACGTTATAATAACGTTATACGAACCAAAAACTAACATTCTAATTCTGTTAAGAAAACTGTACTGTCTAACCAGAAACAACAAACGGTGCTGATATACACTCACAATGTGATTATAATACTAGCAGAAAAACTACAATCCTGAACTATTTCTAACGGTTCAATTCTCTCAAGTCTGCATTCGCTGCATCCTGGATATCAAGAACACATCCGGACACTTGCATGTGTTCTGTTCTCTGTTCTTGAGTGTTGAACTTCGAGGGTTAATGATGACGTAGAGCGAGACACAAGATCACAAGATCACTTAAGAACACACATTGAGAAAAGATCTCTAGTCTGACCAGCTAGCAGTTCGCTAAAGGCTAGTCAGTCTTATTATTGGATTTTAAAAATGATGAAAATAAATAAAATAGCTAAATTTCAAGATTAGTCTGAACCAGTGGTGGGCCATCAGGACCTTCTCTGCTAGCCCTATAAAAAATAAAATTGTGTAAGAAATGTTTTTATTATTATTATTATTATTATTATTATTAAGGTATCATTTTTCATTTGTGTAATGTGCATAAATTGGCCTATGATTAGTTTCGTTGAGGTTGAACTGGAATATCCTACATAAAAAAACGTCTGCAGTCAGCACATAGACTATAAAAACAGGGCCTGCTCTACGGATAGTGCTTCCCTCTTGTTCAAAGATGTCGAATCTGATTTGTAAAGAGCATTAGTGACAGAATCATCAGCCAATCAGATTGTGACATTCCATGACATCACGCCCTCTGGGACCAGTGACGTCTCCAGTGCTTCCCCTAGCCAGGGTTGCCAGGAATTCTCACAAAACCACCCAATCGTGTTTCGAGGTGTCTCCCGTTAAAAATCACGTTCCATGAGTAAAATACAGGGCCCGTATTCATAAAGAATCTTAATGCAAAAAGTAGCTCCTAGTGACAAAATTCTAAGAAAATTCTTAGAAATGTGGGCGTTTATTCTTAAAATTAAAGAAAAAATCATAGTAAAGAAAAAAGTAATTCAGAAAGCATCTTAACCGTTAAAAGATGTCTTAAGGTCAAACTGCACAGATGAGGACTTTTAAGAGGCTTAAGAGTTTCTTTAGCAGAGGAGAAAATGGCAGAAAGACGAAGATGCAGAAGAAATGTGTTGCAGACAATGGATGACCGTGAGTTAATAAGACGCTGTAGATTAGATCGTGCAGGGATCATGTTTGTGACTGATCTTATTAGAGACGTGCTAACATCTCTGACACAGCGCAGAAATGCCATAGCGCCAGAAATTAAAGTAATCACTACATTACGATATTTGGCAACTGGGAAAATGCACCAATGCAGTAGTGATGATTTGGGTCTGTCACAACCTTCTATAAGCAGCCGTGTCACACAAACAATTACAGCACTTTCAGAACATCTTATTGTGTCGCAGTTCATTTCATTTCCACTGGACATTCCCACCTTGCAAGCTCAAAAAACTGCATTCATGAATATAGCAGGCTTATAGGTGCGCACAAGCAGGGGGAATGAACCGTTAATAGTTTGTGCTATACGCTCCCATGTCTGCTTCATCATCCGGCCCGAATCTTCCTTTAAGAATGGCCTTGTGTTCATCCACTAACTGGGCTAACAGTAAACACATTTTGGCTTTCTCGCCCTTCTTGGTTTTGATTCCATGTTTGATACATTAAAACCAACATTCAAACCGCCACTTAAATAGGACAGCAATCACTGTAATTGGAAAGAGTGGAAAGAGTGATTTTTTTTTATCATTCTTTGTTTTAATCATTCATTTTTTTCCTTCTTGGACAACCAACCAATCACAGTCTTCAAAAGATTGTGTCATACATAGCAACAGGGTCAACCCCGCCTCCTCACTAAGATGAAAGTTTTTGTCTTTTCCTTACTCAGAGTTGCTCTCAGATCGGTCCCGAATCGCTCTTAAGCTAAGACTCCTACGTAAAAGTTATTAAGCTAAATTAAGAGTTTTCTGAGAGGATTCTTAGAATCTTTATGAATACAGGCCCTGGTCTCCTTGTAAATTTATCATTCCAGGAGCTAAATGTCACCTCACTGAGATTGCTTCAACAAGCAGACATGAAAAACAACCGGTGGTAACATGTGTTAAAGTAGCCCAATCTGGCAACACTGATTCCAGCGTTTAGTTGAGAATTTCCAAGCCGCTGTCACCGGTGATCTACACCAGATCTTGTTGCCAATCTGCCTTTTTAAAGGCGATCTTTTGCAAACAAAAATGGAATAACTGAAGGATAAACTACTTAAACTGAATAAAACAGTTTTGTTCACCATTTCAAAGATTGCACCTATGATTGGCTAACAGCTAGCACCGAGCACAACAAGTTATTTGGCCATGTTTATTTTTTTTAATACGAGCAAAGGGACATGAAATGACAAACGCACAGACTTTATTTACAAGTGACAGCTGAGTGCTTTATTATTTGAGGAGTATTTATTCATGCACATTGTTATGGAGGTGTAGTGTTGTCTGATAATGCTGTGGTGTGTGTGTGGATGTCCAGTATTTGTACAGTTCTGCTGCTGTCGTCATTTTAGAGTGACGTGATGTTCATAGAGAATCTTGTATTGGTGGATTACTTTTACTGATCCATCCACTGATGTGGTCAAAGTGTTGTTTGTTTTGTTTCTTCATTGACAGACCTCAGATCAGTTCTTCATCATGGAGATCAGTGAGAGATCTTCATCTCCAGATCACAGCTGTGTGTCTCTGAAGAGTGACAGATCCATGTATGAGCCTCCTGACCTCAGTGCTGAACCAGTGACCTCTGACCCCAGTGCTGAACCAGTGACCTCTGACCCCAGGTGAGACTCCATCAGCTTGGTATTATGTGTTAGACATTATTAAAGCTCTTACTCTTCTGCTGTTCTCATTATTTTCTGTATTATTGTCACACATAAGGAGCGTGGAGCACTCAGAGTAAACTAGAATCACTTTATTTGTCAGAGATCAATGCTAAGGATTGTTTCTTCTCGCCCGGTCGGGCCACTTGTTCAAATTATTACTGGCCCTGCCACACAAATATAAAATAGTTGATCTTATTATTGTTTTTGATCTAGGTTATCTTTTATACTAATAAATAAGATTATTTGACACTCATCATGTTAGATACCAATTAAAGTTTACGATTCTCAATTTCAGTTTTGGAACCACAGCAAAACTACTAGTGTAGCAGATATAAAGTTGATGAAATGTAGCCTATATTCTAGAAAATATGTTGTACTTTAATGTAAATATTCTGTATATAACAGGAGTATATTAAACTGACTCTTCTCTCTTAAATGTGTTGCTGTTCCTTCCATGTTTTATTCACAAATATGTTTTATGTTTGTTATCAATCAGAGACGATCAGATTCGAGCCCAGGATCCTCCTCAAGCAGTGAATGATGAACTACAGAGAGTCAAAGAGCAGCACAAAACCAGCATGAAGAACAAGTATGAGAGATTATTTGAGGGACTGAAACTCCAGGAAAATGAAACTCTTCTGAACAGCATCTACACACAGCTCTACATCATAGAGGGAGAGAGAGAAGGAGTGGATGAAGAACATGAGGTTTTACAGATGGAGAAAACAGCCAGAACACAACACTCACAAGACACTCCAATCTACTGCAATGACATCTTTAAAGCCTCCGCTGAAGCAGGATGTGAGGAGAAAGAGCAGATCAAGACTGTTCTTACTAAAGGCATCGCTGGAATCGGAAAAACTGTCTCTGTGCAGAAGTTCATTCTGGACTGGGTCGAGGGAAAAGCCAATCAGGATGTAGATTTCATGTTTGTGCTTCCATTTCGAGAGCTGAACTTGATCCCAGATCATCAGTACAGTCTTCACAGACTTCTGCTGGACTTTCACCCTGAACTTCAAGATCTGGACTCACAGATTTATGAGGAGTGTAAAGTTGTGTTCATCTTTGATGGTCTGGATGAAAGCAGAATCACACTGATGTTTTCAGACGCTCAGAAAGTTTGTGATGTGACTGAGACTTCATCAGTGGCTGTGTTGATGTCAAAGCTCATGAAAGGAGAGCTGCTTCCCTCTGCTCTCATCTGGATCACCTCCAGACCAGCAGCAGCCAATCAGATCCCCTCCAAATACATCCACCGTCTGACAGAAATTCAGGGATTCACTGAGCCTCAGAAGGAGGAATATTTCAGGAAGAGAATCAGTGATGAGCATCAAGCCAGCAGAATCATCTCACACATCAGAAGAGCAAGAAGCCTCCACATCATGTGCCACATCCCCGTCTTCTGCTGGATCTCATCCACTGTGCTTCAGAAGCTCCTGGAAGAAGATCTGAGTGCAGAAATCCCTCAAACTCTGACTGAAATGTACATCCACTTCCTGCTGATTCAGATCAACATGAGGAAGCAGAAGTATGAAGAGAGAGATCCAGAGAAACTCCTGCCATCCAACAGAGAAGTGATTGTGAAACTTGCTGAAGTGGCTTTCAAACAGCTGATGAAGGGCAATGTGATGTTCTATGAGGAGGACCTGATTGAGAGCACCATAGACGTCACTGACGCCTCGGTGTATTCTGGGATTTGCACTGAAATCTTTAAGCAGGAATCTGTGATTCATCAGAGGAAAGTCTACAGCTTCATTCATCTGAGCATTCAGGAGTTTCTCGCTGCTTTCTATCAGCTTTACTGCTATTTAACAAAGAACCAGGAGCAACTGCATGAATTCAGATATCCACTGCTCAAAATCAGTTTATCCAGCTCTGAAGTCTCTCTGCATGATCTACTAAGATCAGCAGTACATAAAGCTCTCAAGAGTAAGAATGGACGTCTGGATCTGTTCCTGCGGTTCCTGCTGGGCGTCTCACTGGAGTCCAATCAGAGACTCTTACAGGATCTACTGACACACACAGAGAACAGCTCAAAGACCATCAGCAGAACCACACGGTACATTAAAGAGAGGATCACAGATCCAGATGATCCTAATCCTCTCTCAGCTGATCAGTCGATCAATCTGTTCCTCTGTCTGCTGGAAGTGAAAGATCAGACTCTGTTCACAGAGATTCAGGAGTTTGTGAAATCAGACAAACACTCAGAGAAACTCTCTGCTGCTCACTGCTCAACAATCTCCTACATGCTTCAGATGTCAGAGGAGACACTGGATGAACTGAACACCATGAAATACAACACATCAGCTGCGGGGAGAAGAAGACTGATACCAGCTGTGATCAACTGCAGAAAAGCTCTGTGAGTGTTTCATCATCAACTAAAGGATCATATTTAATAATGAATCTGACTCCTTTAAAATAAATGTTCCTGAATGAGAGATTTTCTCCTGAATAAAAATATGTTTGCCAACAGAATCGCAAAGTAGACGAGTGAATTACCCACTGCTTTAAAACCGATATCATTTGGACATTATTCAAGTGAAACGCACAGGCACACAAACACATTTAGTAACGATTAATCTTACTGAAAATGGCCGATTAAGCAGTTTATATTCTGAAACATATTTCTATGTTGTGTTCGGTGTGCATTAAATTACATTTGGATGTAAATGGTCCTTTTCCTGACATATGTAAAACACTGAGCTGTCTAGGGAGCGTCTAATGGATCATCTTTATGAGGCTGTCGGGCGTCTAGCTTCATCTGTCTTTAGTTTGTTCAGGTTCAGATTCCTCTGCAGTCGTTGTATGTTGTAAAAAAATTAAATAAAATTTCATTCATGTCATGCAACAGCAAGCATAGACTATTAACCGCCAGAAGTGCAGATTCATCACGCGCCAACTTCTTACGCAAATAAGATTGGGAAAGCCTATTAATAAGTCTGATTTTATTTATTAATGTACTTACAATAAATAACAGTAAAATATATTAAAATTACTACATTACATGCATATTTATTTTTGAGTTGAAAACATGAATTAACAAATATTTAGTAAAATCTTTCAATCGTTAGGGGAGCAATGATTGAAAATAGTAGGATATTTTGCTAATTACTTATTGCAAATATATGCAGTTATATGCACCTCAGCACTGTAATACATTATAAAGCAGAATGAGTGGAGTTTAAATTGTAAATTATTAAATTATTAAATGGATGCCACCTTATTGGGCAAAATTTTATTAATAATAAAAGCTTTTCTGATGTGATTTGAAATTTGAAAAGGGAGAAAAAAAGTTTACCAAAAGGCGGATTCGAACCCGAGTCAATCGTGTCAAAAGGAAGAGAATGACACACGCTTCACCATCGACACTGAACTTGATGATTGGCAGCTGTCTGTTGTCATGTGATCTCTCTCCTCGTCTCCTCATTGCTCTCCGCTGCTGTTCTGCTTCAGAAGTGATCAGGAGGAAGTAGAAAACAGTCCTTTAGCAGCTCGATTCATCAAATACTCTTCTGCTGTGACAAGCAGCTTCTGAGATCTGTAATGCTATTTTTAGTCTTTTATAGTGAGTAATGAATCTGCAGTAAAGGACACACATCTCAGTGTCCTCATTACAACCCATGATTTTAAACACGTTTATTGTGTGTAATAATCTGTATTTTAGTTAATATACTGATATATTATAGTTAATTTAGAATAGTTAATTTCTATACACTAATGCAAAACCTATACTTTAAACATTAATGCAGTCACTCACAGACATAATAAATTAATTTCCACAGAACTGTAAGTTCATAGATGATGATTAATAGTCAAATAAATAGTAAATGTTAATATAATTTTGAGACTCTTAAACAATCATTTAAAGATCTTCAGCAGCTGACAGAGAATTAAATTCATCTGTTTTATTCCATCATGCTCTCATTCAGGACTCTTTTATTTCATTAAGCTAATTTGAAAGGATTTGATTTCCACATACGTGACTCAGTGAATTCATCTCTGTCTCTTACTGTGAAGATTAAACTACATATCAAGCATTTATTCAACACGTCTCGTTTGATCTTGAATGACTTTGACCTTGATTAAAGTTAATAAAGTTAATAAAGCAAAGCAAGTTACTGTTCCTGTGAACACCACTGACTCAAACTAATGCAGCTGAAGCAGCAAATAAAGAGAAACTACAAATATTGATCACATTAACAATACAGCAGGAAGAATTTAATCCTGTTCAACTGTCTGGAGTCTCTCAAAACTTTTATTTTTATACCTCCAGAAAACCTTGCTACATGTAGCAGAATGTTAAATATTGATGAGTTGAATAAACAGTCAGGAGCTCATCTGATCTCAGATATGAATCAATCTGAAAGATTATAAAACATCATATTGTGATTCAGTGTTCAGATTATGTCATCCTCCGTTCCCTGAGGACAGAAAACTCACAACACTCTGTAAATGTCTTTATTGTTTTGTTATTTCTTAAATTATATTTAATCTCTTCTAGATTTTCTGGCTGTAATCTCACTGCTCAATGTTGTGAGAGATTGTCTTCAGCTCTACAATCTTCAAACTGTGTCCTGAGAGAGCTGGATCTGAGGAACAATGACCTGCAGGACTCTGGTGTAAAGTTTATTTCTGATGGACTGAAGAGTCCAAACTGTCAGCTGCAGATACTGAGGTATTAAGAACATATAAGAGATCATTTACAGTCAACTGATCACAGTGTGTGTGTGTGTGTGTGTGTAGATGATCTGACTGTGTGTGTGTGTGTGTGTGTGTGTGGATGATCTGACTGTGTGTGTGTGTGTGTGTGTGTGTGTCTGTAGATGATCTGACTGTGTGTGTTTGTGTTTGTGTGTAGATAATCTGACTGTGTGTGTGTGTGTGTGTGTGTGTGTGTGTGTGTCTGTGTTTGTGTGTAGATAATCTGACAGTGTGTGTGTGTGTGTGTGTGTGTGTGTGTGTGTGTGTCTGTGTGTAGATAATCTGACTGTGTGTGTGTGTAGATGATCTGACTGTTTGTGTGTGTGTGTGTGTGTGTGTGTGTGTGTGTGTGTGTGTGTGTGTGTGTGTGTGTATGTCTGTATTAGTGTTTCACGATATACTGATACTAAAAATGTATCGCGATACCCTGCTTTAGAAAACGGTATGATTCCTCATGTTACCGGTACTTTAAGAATGACCTTAAAGAAGAGCCGTATTTTCTGAGTTGCATCGACGTGCGGCAGAAGGACAGTGTGTGTTAGGGCTGCAACAAACGATTATTTTGATAATCAAATAATCTAACGATTATTAGAATGATTAATCGACTAATCGTCAATTATTTCACTGATTAATTAATATAATTTGATTGATTATTCAGCTCTTGCAATTTGTTAAAATACTGTTATACATAACAAATAAATAAAATACATAGTAATCACTTCAGCTTTGGCAAATAATATTATTTAATTACAATTATTATACAATTAATTTATACAAATAAATATATTTGACACACAAAATGAGATGACAGAGAAACCTTATTTACCATTTAATTACTATATGAAATTTAACTGAACGACTCGTCATTCTGCCTAACATCTCCTTTCATAAGTATATGATATGGATAAGAAACAAAATAAAGGTAAGTGATTAGATGTTTTATTTTTGGATAAAAAAATTATTCACAATATACACTACCAGTCAAACATTTTTTAACAGTAACATTGTTTTTAAAGAAGTTTCTTCTGCTCATCAAGCCTGCATGTATTTGATCCAAAGTAGAGCAAACACAGTAATATTTTGAAAGATTTTTTACTATTTAAAATAACTTCATTTTATTTGAATATATTTTAAAATGTAATTTATTCCTGTGATTTCAAGGCTGAATTTTTTGCATCATTTCTCCAGTCACATTGTGAGCGACCACTTGGCTAAAATTGCGTATAAAACGACGATAGAAATTAGCAAAATCGAGAAAGCGGCATGAGAGTCAGGGACGGGCCAGTCGGCAACCACCTGGACCTTAGCTGGATCCATACTGATCCCCTCTTCAGAGATGACCGAGCCCAGAAACGTTACCGAGGACATGTGAAAGGAGCATTTCTCAGCCTTGACAAATAGTCGATTCTTAAGCAAGCATTGGAGGATGTGGCGAACGTGTTGTATGTGGACTTGGAGAGAAGGTGAGAAAATTAATATGTCATCGAGATGACAAAGACGAATAAGTTGAGCATATCCTGAAGGACGTCATTAACAAGAGCCTGAAAAACGGCGGGGGCGTTGACCAATCCGAAGGGAAGAACCTTATACTCAAAGTGTGAGAGGGACGTGTTAAAGGTGGTAATAGGGGGGAAGAGACATGGCTCGGGAATGACTGAAAACCCCTCACATATCGTAATATCCCTCCGGTACTCCAGACAATTCCCCTGCTTCCTCCTGAAAAACAGAAACAGAAGACACAGGGGGAACAGCAGAGACTAAACACTCAACATGACATGACAACTTTCCAAGACAAAATGGATCCTTTAGCCCAATCAATGTGAGGATTATGGAGCTTTAGCCAAGGATCGCCTAAAACAACAGGAGTGTAAGGAGATCGAAAAATAAAAAAAGAAATTGTCCCTCTGTGATTACCAGAAATGGTAAGAGTCAATGGAATAGTCTCCTTCTGTACTCTAGGTAGATTACAGAGAGCGGAAAGCAGTCGAGAAGCCTCCTCACCGTAGGCTGATCGGTCGAAGACCCAGATCATCTCCTCCTTGAAAAGCGCAAAGCTGGAGATGCAATCTGTCTCTGCCTCCCAGTTAGCCGTTCCCCAATCTCGAGCCCGGCCAGCGAGAAGGGAGAGAACGTAGGCGACCTTGGCTTGCTCCTTTGCATTCATCATGGGCTGTAGGGAAAACACCACCTCGCATTGGGTAAGGAAAGAGCGACATTGTTTTGGCTCACCTGAATAGTTTCCGGCAGGACAGGAGGAACATGCGAGGCGGAAGACTGTAGGCACATATTGTGGACCTGGCAGGAAAGCTCGAACATCTGAGAGGCCAGCATCTCGTTGGCGTGTCTGCCGGCGGATGTGTCCTCCTCATGCTTGCCTAGAAGGACACCCTGGTGTTCCACGGCAGTCTGGAATGGGCTGCCACTAGCTGAGTCCATGTCTTGGTCAGATTGTTCTGTGGTCAGGTAGAGAAGACTCAAAAGCGACATTGACAATTATAGTTCTTTAACGGAATCAAAAAGTCTGACCACAGGTAATCCAAAATGAAGTATCAATAAAGAACGGCGAACTGAAGAAACCAGTGGACTTGGTATAATAACGTGAACACAAAGCTCCTCAGTGGCAGGGGTGACCAGAAGACTGGTGAGGCTGAGGCACTTGTAGCTCACGAAGAGGCAGACGGTCGGAGAGCACCCAGCAGGTAATCTGTTGCAGTCTTTAGCAGGCAAGGTTCTGTGGATGTACAATGACGAGCACAGAGTAATTCCAGCAGTGGAAGTTATACCGTAGTACAATTCAAGTTTTCTATTCAATTCAAGTTTATTTGTATAGCGCTTTTTACAATACAAATCGTTACAAAGCAACTTTACAGAAAAGTATGTTTCTACAATATTTAGTAATAGCTTATAAGTGGTGACTGTCAGTTTGTGCATGTATGACAGGATTTTTAGAAAAATTTATACAAGACGTAGTCAGCCAGACAATGAACATTATTAATATTATTAATAATTAATAATTATTATATGATGCAGTCACACTTGTAGCAATATTTATTAGTTCTGTTTGTTGATTCAGGGTTAGCATCATCTGAGGTCCTCTGAGGGTCAGCATCATCTCTTCTCAGGTGTTCTGGATCCAGACTGGAGCTTGTGTAAATCCTACTTACCACAGGATGTAAATCCCGTGGCAAAACATAGAAACAAATAGAGACATCATTAGCATAGCTGCTGATCCAACAAAGTAAAATGTATTAGTTTAACCCAAGCTAAAGAATAAAAATGCGCATTTGATCAGATGCAACTACACTCACAATTTAAGATACATTATTTGAATGCTCGGTGAAAGAGATGCATTTTTAATCTAGATTTAAACAGAGAGAGTGTGTCTGAACATTAACCCTGAACATTATCACGAAGGCTATTCCAGAGTTCGGGAGCCAAATGTGAAAAAGCTCTACCTCCTTTAGAGGACTTTGCTATCCTAGGAGCTACCAAAAGTCCAGCGTTTTGTGACCTTAGGGAGCGTTGGATTGTAACGTGGTAGAAGGCTAGTAAGGTACACAGGAGCTAAACCATTTAGGGCCTTATAGGTAAGTAATGATAATTTGTAACTGATACGGAACTTATTGGTAGCCAGTGCAGAGACTGTAAACTTTTGTTAATATGATCACATTTTCTTGACCTGGTAAGGACTCTAGCTGCTGCATTTTGGATTACCTGTGGCTTGTTTATCGAAGAAGCAGGACAACCACCTAGAAGTGCATTACAATAGTCCAGTCTAGACGTCATAAATGCATGAACTAGCTTTTCTGCATCAGAAACAGATAACTTGTTTCGTAGCTTGGCAATGTTTCTAAGATGGAAGAATGCAGTTTTTGTAACATGGGAAATATGATTTTCAAAAGACAAGTTGCTGTCTAATATAACACCCAGATTTTTGACTGTAGAGGAAGTAACAGTACATCCGTATAGTTGCAGATTGTAATCTACAAGATTCTGTGTAGTGTTTTTTGGTCCAATAATTAATATCTCTGTCTTATCCGAATTTAATTGGAGAAAATTATTGGTCATCTAATCTTTTATATTTTTAACACACTCTGTTAGCTTAGATAATTTAGAAGTTTCATCTGGTCTCGTTGAGATATATAGCTGAGTATCATCAGCATAACAGTGGAAGCTAATTCCGTATTTTCTAATAATATTACCAAGGGGCAACATGTATATTGAAAATAGAAGGGGACCTAGGATGGATCCTTGTGGCACTCCATATTTTACTGGTGATAAATGAGATGACTCCCCATTTAAATAAACAAAATGGTAGCGATTGGACAGGTAGGATCTAAACCATCTTAGAGCCTGCCCTTGAATACCTGTATAGTTTTGTAATTGATCTATGATTATGTCATGATCTATGGTGTCGAACGCAGCACTAAGATCAAGTAAAACTAGAAATGAGATGCAGCCTTGATCTGACGTAAGAAGCAGGTCATTTTTAATTTTAACAAGTGCAGTTTCTGTGCTATGGTGGGACCTGAAACCTGACTGAAATTCTTCATATATATCATTTTTGCTCAAGAAGGTGCTCAATTGAGCAGACACAACTTTTTCTAAAATTTTAGACATAAATGGAAGATTTGAAATAGGCCTATGATTTGCCTGTTCACTAGGATCTAGTTTTGGTTTCTTAATAAGAGGATTAATAACCGCCAGCTTGAATGGTTTTGGGAAATGACCTAACAAATAATGACCTAGTTAAACAAATTGAGAAGCTGTTCTTCTATTACAGGTAAAACTCTTTCAGTAATTTAGTGGGAACAGGATCTAATAAACATGTTGTTGGTTTAGATACAGTGATAAGTTTATTTAGCTCTTCCTGTCCTATATTTGTTTATCTTTGGGTGCGATGGATGAAACTGAAGTGTTAGACGCTGTAGAATCTACATTCCTATTGTATTTCTAATGTTATATATTTTATCAGTGAAGAAATTCATAAAGTCATTAATATTAAAAGTTGGTGGAATATTTGAATCAGGTGGCGTCTGGTAATTTGTTAATTTAGCCACTGTGCTAAATAAAAACCTTGGATTGTTTTGGTTATTTTATATGAGTTTGTGTATATGCTCTGCCCTAGCAGTTTTCAGAGCCTGTCTATAGCTGGACATACTGTTTTTCCATGCAATTCTAAAAACTTACAAGTTAGTTTTTCTCCATTTGCGTTCAAGACTACGAGTTTCTTTCTTGAGAGAGTGAGTATTACTGTTATACAATGGCACAGTACTTTTTTCTCTAACCTTTTTCAATTTGATGGGGGCAACAGCTTCTAATGTATTGGAGAAAATAGTGCCCATGTTGTCAGTGATTTCGTCTAATTCATGTGTATTTTTGGGTACAAATAGCAGTTGAGATAGATCAGGCAGGTTATTTGCGAATCTGTCTTTGGTGACTGGAACAATAGTTCTGCCCAGACGGTAACGCTGAGACATATAGTTAATATCAGTGATATGCAGCATGCACGATACAAGGACATGGTCTGTAACATCATCACTTTGAGGTACGATATCTATAGCAGTAAGATCGATTCCATGCGATATAATTAAATCTAGTGTATGATTAAAACGATGAGTGGGCCCGGTGACATTTTGCTTGACTCCAAAAGAGTTTATTAGGTCAGTAAACGCAAGTCCTAATGCATCATTTGTATTATCAACGTGAATATTAAAATCTCCCATGATTAGCCCCTTTTCAACTGTAACCAGAGGGTCTGAGAGGAAATCTGCAAATTCTTTTAGGAATTCTGTATACGGCCCTGGTGGTCTATACACAGTAGCCAGAGCAAGAGATACATTAGATTTCTTTTGCATGTCTGACAGTGTTACATTAAGCAGAAGTATTTCAAATGAGTTAAACCTGTATCCTGTTTTCTGGGTAACATTGAGAATGTCACTATATATTTGAAAAAACTGCTGACTACTCTTGTCTAACTCAGGTTCGGATTCATAGAACGGCTACAGGGTGTCCGGTCAGAACATTAGGTCTCACACCAGGAATGTACTTCAGGGTGATTTATTGTGCACGAACACAGGAGGGAGGGTTCGGAAGAGTTCACTTTCAAGGGGTGGCCTTTCTTACAGCCGCCCCCAAATTCACAAGGTGAATTTGAACAAGAAGGGCCTTACTAAATTTTGGAATGTCATTCAGTCAAAGGAGGTAGGCAGATTATCTTGGTCACTGGCCCTAGGTAAGTTCTGTCTTTCACTTTGATCTCAGCTGATCTGACTCTGTTATCCTTCCAAGGGAAAACTTGAACAATCCTTCCTACAGACCAAAGTGCACGAGGTAGCTGTGGATCCACAATCATAACAGTTTCACCTATCTGTAGGTTCTCTGTTTCTGACATTCATTTCTGTCTGGTTTGAAGGCTGGGTAGGTAGTTATGGATGAATTGCCTCCAAAAGTGATCAGCTAACAGCTGACTATGCCTCCATTTCCGTCGACTCAGAAGCTCAGAATCCTGGTATGTCACTTGGGGAAGTGAGGCATCCCGCCGCCCCATCAGCAGGATGTTGAGTGTAATTGGGTCAGGGTCAGCAATGTCTGAAGATGTGTAACCAAGAGGTTTGGCATTAAGGATCCCCTCTATTTCAATGAGAACAGTCCGCAATACTTCTTCAGTGACTGTCTGTGCTCCGAGTGTCACTTGCAGGGCTGTTTTCAAGGATCGAATTTCCCGCTCCCAGCATCCACCAAAATGTGGGGCATTAGGTGGATTGAATGTAAACCTAATTTGCTGGCTTGCCAGTTGAGCTTGGAGCAGTGTAGGCATCCCAAAGTTCCCTTTCACCACCTTTGAAATTCGTTCCCTGATCTGACAGGATTTCAAAGGGTTTCCCTCGTCGAGCAATGAAGCGACGGAGGGCCATTAGGAATGAGTCACTGTCCATACTTGTGAGGAGATCAATATGCACTGCACGGGTGGTCATACACTTGAAGATGATCCCCCAATGCTTCTCATTTCGGCGTCCAAACTTTATGAGATAGGGACCATAGCAATCTATACCTGTTGAATAGAAAACTGGCTGGGGAATTCTTAACCTGGCAGGTGGGAGGTCTGCCATCCTGGGGGGATGCGGTTTAGCCCGCCATTTTTGGCATTCAGCGCATTGGCGTTGGTGATGTTTGACTGCTGCTCGTCCTCTTAATACCCAGTATTTTCTCCTGAGCTCCGCAAACACCCTTTCTGGTCCAGGGTGATGCAAACAGTCATCGTAGTCTTTGATAATTAGTTTGGTGAGCGGGTGATGTGGATCAAGGACAATGGGGTGAATGGTATCCTCGTCTAGTTGACTGATTTGTCATAGGCGACCGCCAACCCGAATAAGATTGGTTCTGATATCTAGTTCTGGGGCTAGGCAAAGCAGTCGACTATTGCTTGGTAGAGGTTTACCAGATTTCAAGTGCAATATCTTGTCTGGGAATGATTCTGCCTGGATCTGTCGGAGGGCTGAGAGCTCAGCTTCTATATAGTCTTCTGCAGTTGCAATGGAGGGAGAGCTTTCTGCTGATGGTTGTATAAGAGCTTTTAAGTAGTCTGTGAATGTGCAAAATTGATGAGGATCCGGCAGTGACAGAGCAGTGGTTAACAGTCCACAGAAAGTTGACCTTTTCAGCTCACCATCTTGACTTATGTGAGCTAATGGTGGCATTTCTGGCCAGCTGTCTGTTCTTTGTCTGAGGAATTCTGGACTTTGGTTCCATCTGCTGTCTTTGTTGAGATCAGAGGGAGACTTTCCTCTTGTAATTGCATCTGCTGGGTTGTCGGATGACTGTACGTAATGCCAGGTGTCAGATTCAGTCAAGTCCTGTACTTCTGCCACTCTGGTCCCCACAAACACCTTAAAGCGACAGGAATCTGATAAAAGCCAAATTAGCACTGTGGTGGAATCAGACCACAGTGTGACACTACTGAGTGGTAACGTTAGCTCTGCCTTCAGGACTTTAGCAAGCTGTGAACCTGTGAGTTCTGCACACAGCGCAAGACGAGGGATGCTCTGCTGTTTCTTGGGAGCAACACGAGACCTAGCTGTTACAAAGGCCACCTCCACTTTACCTTGAGGGTTCTCTGTTCTTAAGTAAGCCACTGATCCATACGCCTTCTCTGAGGCATCACAAAAGATGTGAAGTTGCCTAATACTGCTAGAGCAGTCTAGTTCCTTGCTTCAGTAACATCTGGGCAAACTGATATTCTGCAGATCTTCCAATTCACTCTCCCAGTGTTTCCAAGAGTCTAATAGGTCCTCTGGCAGCCTTGGGTCATCCCACTCCCTTTGTTTGTCCCACAACCTCTGCACTATCACCTTGGCTCGAGTGGTGAAGGGTACAATATAGCCAAGTGGATCATACTGGCTGGCAAGGATCTGGTAGATGCTTCGCATTGTGGGCACTTCACTGTCTGGTTTGGGTCGTCTGTAAGAGAGGGTATCTGATTGGCAATTCCAGTGCAGGCCAAGTGTTGATTCCTGAGCTTCTTGGTGGCCTTCGCTGAGCCAGAAGATGCTACTAGGTGACTGAATGTCAGCTGGCAGATGGCTGATAACTGTACCAGGCTTCCTTTGTTCTGTCCACTTGCTCCTGACTAAGTTTGACAACATAACCAGCTTGCACTAGCTTGGCCAGCTCCCCTTGGTATGCTGCAGTTAGAACAGGGTCCCTTTCCAGCCGTTTCTCAATTCCTCTCAACTGTGGCAGGACAGCTTCCTTTGGTGCACAGAGGCGAGGCATGCTCTTGACACAGAGCAGAGGAGTAGCGTATCGCTGGATACCATGAACATCCACTCTCACCGTGTTCTCTTGCTGAAGCTGAATGGACTCTTTGTCTTGGTGTGACCTGGTAATTACCTTTTCACTCTGGTAGGGTAGAACATCCATTTGCCACAGTCTCTCCACATTTGCATACAGGTCATTGACAGGCCGCAGTGAGGTGAAGAATCATTGATCAGGGGAAAGATGACTGCTCAATTCTTCAGTTGGACCCTGCAGTGTCCATCCCAGACGTGTTCTTACTGATGCTGGCCCACCAGGGGGCCCCAGCTGGACTGGTTCTATGGGTGTGAGGAGGAGGGGGCAATCAGAGCCAATGAGTAGAACAGGATGTACCTTGTCCAGCTGTTGTAGAGGTAACCCTGCAAGATGCTTAAATTTCTGTTGCAGGACACTAACTGGGTGTGTATGTTCTGCCAGACCGAGTGCTTTGGCTGTGAAGGCATTACGGATCTTGTAAGCTTTGCTGGGGTTAACAGTTTGGGACACAGTAAAAGTCACTGCCGCCCCGTGAATGACCTGGGTATCCTGTCTCATTGTACGAAGTACAAGGTCCTCTGGCTCCCCCACAAGTCTTAATTTCTGCACTGCATCATGCAGAATGATGGTCCGCTCCGATCCATCATCTAATATGGTGTAAGCATCCATTGCCACGTTGCCATTCTTGATCAGAACCTTAGTCACTTTGAGCAGTACTTTACTTCCGGAGGTTGGTCGGTCAACATATAAAACTGCACTGGAAGGAGCTTCACTTGGCTGAGATGTCTTGACCTGGTCATTGACATCATGTAGTACCATAAGGTGCTTCTTGTTACAGGTTGGGCAGAAAGACTTTAGTGTGCAGTTAGCTGCTTGATGTCCACGACCACAACGCCAGCATCGGTTCTTTGTCTTTATCCAGTCTATCTTCAGGTCTTTGCTTAGAAGCTTGAAGTTGTCACAGCCATTCAGATAGTGTTTATTATTATCACAGTATGCACAATAAGCTCTCACCTTCTCTTCTCTGACTGAAGCTGGTTTAGATGTGGCTGACGACATTGATGTGGAATGTGACTTGTCGGTACCAAGTAGAATGGTGGTTGGTCTGCGAAGCTACTTAGACTCTCTTCTCACCTCTCTGCCACGCACTGAAGATTCCTGCCTTGTATAACAAGCGTACTGGCTATTGTCTTCCTGTACTTGAAGCTCATATTCAGCGACGTCCAGCAAAATAGGAATAGAGACTTGCAAAGGGTGGGTGTACCGCTTGAAACTTGATCTGAGGTCATGTGGCAGTTTACTCAGGAGTCAAGACACATGTGATCCACATTCCAGCTCTACAGTACCTTTGTGGCCAAGCTGCTGCAACATACTGACAAGCGAACGCACCTGCAGTCCGAACATCCTGAAGGCCTTTACATCTCCACTACATATATTAGCTCCATCCATCAGCTCAGCGATTCATTGCAGGGCTAATTGGTGGGGTTGACCATACATCTTATGCAGAGCTTTCATGGTGTCGGTGAAGGGAAATCTGGAGTTGCTGTAAGAGTCTGCCACAAGGAGGACCTCCTCCAGTATCAGATGGTCTATGAGGATTTGAAATTTGAAACGTTCTGTGGCATCGTCAGGCAGGATGTTCTCTAAAGCAATTCTCAGTCTTGAAAACTCCCTAGGGTCCCTAGGGTCAGAAGACGTTAGGCAGGGGATGGTAGGGGCTGGACCTCTGTAGATTTTCTCTTGGGTACATGAGGGTAAGAAATGATCTGAGCTGTATTCTGCATGGGCTGGCCTCCTCCTTTCCTGTGATGGGACCACGGACTCAGGCAGCTGAGGTGGCTGGGAATATGGGGAAGTGTTGGGATACCTGAACTGAGCTGAGTCACTATAATGTGCTGTAAAGGAGGGTCTCTCATGATGGGAGGAAGAAATGTTCATGATTCTCAGATCTTCAGTCAGCTCTGAGCTTTCCTCTGGCACAGCTGGGTGTGGCAGTCTCTTAGTGGCAGATGGTGGCAACCTGCTGCGTGGAGCTGGTATTGGGCGGTATGGCTGTGGAGTCTGAAAGTTAACTGCTGGAGAGTGAGAGCGTGGTGATGGCATTTGTGGAGTGACCGACTCGGATGGAGAGCTCTGCTTCGATTTCAAGCTTTGAAGCTCATGCCATAATGCAGCATTCTGTTGACGCATCTCTTGGAATGCTGAAATGATCTCAGGGAGCTGGCTGGATTGTCGTTGCAAGGCTGCGTTCTCCCTCTTCATCTCCTTTAACATGGCTGTAAGCTCTGGCAGCTGTTTCACTTGCCTTTGCAATGCTGCATTCTCCTCTCTCAGCTTCTCAGAAGTGCAGTCCCATTGGTCAGTCAGTATCCACTCAGAATGTTCTGATGCTTGGCTCACTGGTGAAGTGGATCTGGAATGACCTGTAGCACTTGCTGTTTCATTCTCCAGTACTCCCTGGCAGATAAGTGACCGTGATTGCTGTTGATGAGACCCAGGTCCACTGAGCTCAACGTCTTCGAAGTAGGCTGGAGGGTTAACTCGTCTCCTCGGCCGCACAGCAGGGGCTTCTCTTTCTGGTTGAGACATGTCTGTAGCAATCCACAACCTCCGGCTCGAAGGACCATGAAAAAACTGCTGACTACTCTTGTCTAACTCAGGTTCGGATTCATAGAACGGCTACAGGGTGTCCAGTCAGAACATTAGGTCTCACACCAGGAATGTACTTCAGGGTGATTTATTGTGCAAAGATGTGTGTGGTTCTGTAAATATAAAACAGTATACAAATATGAATAAATGATTAAATACACATTAACAGATCTTTATAACAGTACTTGAATACTCATAAGTAACAGCATTGTAAATTATCTAAATATAATATATATACAAATACGACTCAAAGTTCTATTAAATGATCGCACTACTGCACTGTGCGTCTAGCTCACGTGCCTAACTCGTCCGGTGAACAAGCCCGAACTTGTTCCCTGAGATGCGTTTCAAGTCTACGCATTATAGCCTAATATGCAATAAAATTAAATATTCTATTAAACAAAAACACAGGAGAATTATAACATTTTGTCCACAAGGAAATGTGCAAATATAATAAACAATGTAAACATTTAGGCGGAATGCCGCGGCAGCGGTCATTAATTTCGCTTGTGAACTTATCATACAATGAATTATGTAAATGTACTTACAATTAGTTGCACGCACACATGTATCCACACAATCCTTAAACGGGCCACTTCTAACTAATTTAACTATGAAACATTGACTATAAACACATCCAGCCTCTATACTGTCTTGGTTCTCACTCTGCGGAAATATTTGGAACAGTCCAAATCACGAACACAGGAAGGAGGGTTCGGAAGAGTTCACTTTCAAGGGGTGGCCTTTCTTACAATATTGTTGACCAGTCTGAAGGGGCTCATGCTTATAACAGTAGTTTGGTGGAGTAGACTCATTTAGACCAAAATAATCTTTTGGTTTTATCCAGGTTTCAGTCAAGCAGAGTACATCAAAACTATTATCTGTGATCATTTCATTTACAATAACTGCTTTGGGTGTGAGTGATCTAATATTTATGAGCCCAAACTTTAAAAATTGTTTTTGTTTATTTACTTTACATGTTTCTGGTTTAATCACGATAAGATTTTTTTCTAGATCCTACATTAAATTTATATTTTGACCTCACTATTCGGGGAACAGACACAGTCACAGTACACACCGACAAGACAGGATAGGACAGGATAGAAGTGAAAGAAACTCAGGTCAATACGCATCTGTGACATCAAACAATCTGACAACAAGACAGGGAAATAGAGGGTTAAGAGAAGCCAAGATAATGAGAAGGGATAAGGAACAGGTGGGGGGGAATGAGCCTAATGGAAAGTGAAAACAGCTGTCAGTAATGAAACGTGTTGGTGAATAGAGTGTGTGTGTGTGTGTGTGTGTGTGTGTGTGTGTGTGTGTGTGTGTGTGTGTGTGTGTGTGATCAGCAGTTGGAGACAGAGAAAGAGACGGGATCATGACACACATGATCCTTCAGAAATTATTCTAATATACTGATTTGCTGCTCCAAAAAACATTTATTATTATTACTATTATTATTATCATTATGTTGAAAATAGCAGAATATAATTTTTTTCAGGATCTTTGATGAATAGAAAGTTCAGGAGATCAGCATTTATCTGAAATAGAAATATTTTGTAACATTATAAATGTCTATATCAATTTAAAGCATCTTTGATAAATAGAAGTATTAATTTCTACAATAATCCCCTACACCCCAAATAAAAAATAAAAAAAAAAAATTATATTGACTCAAGCTTTTGATTGGTAAAGCATATAATGTTACAAAAGCTTTTTTATTTCAGATAAATTCTGATCTCTGGATCTTTGTATTCAAAGAATCCTGAAAAAAAATGTACTCAACTGTTTTAAATATTGATAATAAAAAAAAAAGTGACGTGACATTCAGCCAAGTATGGTGACCCATACTCAGAATTCCTGCTCTGCATTTAACCCATCCGAAGTGCACACACACAGAGCAGTGAACACACACACACACACTGTCAACACACACCCGGAGCAGTGGGCAGCCATTTATGCTGCGGCGCCCGGGGAGCAGTTGGGGGTTCGATGCCTTCCTCAAGGACACCTAAGTCGTGGTATTGAGAGCACTGTACATGCACTCCCCCCACCAATAAATTCCTGCCGGCCCGAGACTCGAACTCACAACCCTTCGATTGCGACTCTCTAACCATTAGGCCACGACTTCCCCCTAATAATAATAATAATAATAATAATTTTGTTGTTTTTGTGTATTTCATTATTGAGAGGAAAGCGCGCGTCATATATTTTCTCACATCCAAACACCATTCGGTTCGGCTCGAGTGCGTTTCTCTGAAGCAGCGCTGAGCAAGCGCTGTATCTCTTCTTCTCTCGAATTGCATCGAGGAGGGCTGAATTACAGTCTTGCGCTACAGCGCCACACTGGTCAAACCGCATTATTGCAGACTCTAAATTAGGTCAAATTAAATCAAACGACTACTCGACAAAACAAAAATATTTGTCGACAATTTTTTATTGTTGATAATGTCGACTAATTGTTTCAGCCCTAGTGTGTGTTCAGCTCTGCTTTAGCTCCCTGCATGAACACTGGCCTTGCCAAACTTTATATATTCACGCAGCACAGCATTTCTTAAATAAAAAACTTGCAAGAAAGAGAAAATAAAGTGCGGGATTTGCTTGATGTTAAAAATAGTTAAGGGCAATAAACCTGTGATTTTGGAATGTTGATGTATTCCTGTTGTTACATTATTCTTTGTTAACGCTGTTAACAATAGTTTGCGCAAAATCATCCCAGTACTTTAGTCTGTCTATATACTGTATTTTCCGGACTATAAGTCACACTTTTTTTCATAGTTTGGCTTGTCTTGCGACTTATAGTCAGGTGTGACTTATTTATCAAAATTAATTTGACATGAACCAAGAGAAATGAACCAAGAGAAACGGTCTACAGCCGTTAAATGCGTTAAATGCATAAATGCGACTTATAGTCCAGTGTGACTTATATATGTTTTTTTCCTCATCGTGGCGTATTTTTGGACTGATGCGACTTATACTCAGGTGCGACTTATAGTTCGAAAAATACGGTATCTATAGTTTTCACAGTCTACAGTCATGTCCAAAAATATGGACACCCTTGGTAAATATGATCAAAGGAGGCTGTGAAAATTCATCTGCATTGATAATCCTTTTGATCTTTTATTTTAAAAAATCACAAAATGTATCCTTTCATTGGATAATAAGAATTTAAAATGGGGGGAAATATCATTATGAAATGTTTTTCTCTAATACACATTGGCCACAATTAACGGCACCCTTTTATTCAATAATTTTGTAATCTTCGTTTGCCAGTTTAACAGGTCTAAATTTTCTCCTATAATGCGTGATGAGGTTAGAGAACACCTGACAAGAGATCAGAGACCATTCCTTCATCCAGAATCACTCCAGACCCTTTAGATTGCCAGCTTCTTCTCTTCAGTTCACTCCTCTCATTTTCTATAGGGTTCAGGTCAGAGGACTGGAATGGCTGTAGCAGAATAGCAGAAGAATCCATGATGCCATGTATCTAAACAAGATGTCCAGGACCTCCAGCAGAAATATAGACCCACAGCATCAAAATACAGCAGTATATTTCATTGTACACATGGGGTACTTTATATCTCTGTGTTCACCAAACCCATCTTGTGTGTTTGCTGCTAAAAAGCTCATTTTTAGCTTCATCTGACCATAGAAGCCATTCCCATTTGAAGTTCCAGTCGTGTCTGATAAATGAATATGCTTTAGTTTTTTTTGGATGAGCTAGGAGAATTCTTCTTGAAACCCTCCCAAACAACATGTGATGATCTAAGTTCTGTGTTTTTTTGTTTTGTTTTTAGAAGGTTTTCTGAAGCCGAGACTAAATTATATTCTGCAATTCTCCAGCTGTGACCCTTGGAGAGTGTTTAGACAATCAAACTCTCCTTCTTACCATGCATTAGGATGATATAGACACACGTCCTCTTCCAGGCAGTTTCGTAACATTTTATGTTGATAGGAAATTCTTAATTATTGCCCTGATGGTGGAAATTGACATTTTCACTGCTCTCTAGCTCTTTTCTTAAAGCCACTTCACTAATTTGTGAAGCTCAATTATCTTTTGCTGCAAATCAGAAATATAGTCTTTGTTTTTTCTCATTTTGATGGATGATAAAGGGAATTTGGGCTTTGTTTTCCCTCGATATTAGGCTCATTCTCCTATTAATGTATTAGATTATAATAATAATAACTATTATTATTTTTATTTTGATTGAACCTTCCTAGCCATTTCACTTCAGCACTGCATTTCACACACACACAAACACACACACACATTCAACGCGCAAGAGAGGATTAGAGCTTGTAGTCACTGAAGTTGTAATGCTTTGACTCGGATAACTCGTTAAATCTGTGAAATGAAACAGATGGAACACGAGGAATGAACTAGCAGCTATGAACTAGCTGTCTTAAATACAGTATATTTTATATTTAACGTTAGTTAAATCAGTCAGTTTGTTTTAAAGTATTTTTTTTAGATTATTGGTGATTCCATAGGCTCTCTCTCGCACACCCGCACGTTTTTAAACATCAAATAGTTTTGCTATTATTTACAAGAACAAAGAGTCTCTCTCTTGCTCCACCCATGCACGATAATATCGTGTATCGTCGATCTCACGGGCTGACGATATGACGATTTGAAAAATGGCCGTATCGCCCAACACTGGTCTGTAGATGATCTGACGGTGTGTGTCTGTAGATGATCTGTCTGTGTGTGTCTGTAGATGATCTGACTGTGTGTCTGTAGATGATCTGACTGTGTGTCTGTAGATGATCTGACTGTGTGTCTGTAGATGATCTGACGGTGTGTGTGTGTAGATGATCTGACTGTGTGTGTCTGTAGATGATCTGACTGTGTGTCTGTAGATGATCTGACTGTGTGTCTGTAGATGATCTGACGGTGTGTGTGTGTAGATGATCTGACTGTGTGTGTCTGTAGATGATCTGACTGTGTGTCTGTAGATGATCTGTCTGTGTGTGTCTGTAGATGATCTGACGGTGTGTGTGTGTGTAGATGATCTGACTGTGTGTGTCTGTAGATGATCTGACTGTGTGTGTGTGTGTGTGTGTAGATGATCTGATGGTGTGTGTCTGTAGATGATCTGACTGTGTGTCTGTAGATGATCTGACTGTGTGTGTCTGTAGATGATCTGACTGTGTGTCTGTAGATGATCTGACAGTGTGTGTCTGTAGATGATCTGACTGTGTGTCTGTAGATGATCTGTCTGTGTGTGTCTGTAGATGATCTGACGGTGTGTGTCTGTAGATGATCTGACTGTGTGTCTGTAGATGATCTGACTGTGTGTCTGTAGATGATCTGTCTGTGTGTGTCTGTAGATGATCTGACTGTGTGTCTGTAGATGATCTGTCTGTCTGTGTCTGTAGATGATATGTCTGTGTGTTTGTAGATGATCTGTCTGTGTGTCTGTAGATGATCTGACTGTGTGTCTATAGATGATCTGACTGTGTGTGTCTGCAGATGATCTGTCTGTGTGTTTGTAGATGATCAGAATCAGAATCAGAATCAGAATCAGAAAGAAAGAGCTTTATTGCCAAGTATGCTTGCGCATACAAGGAATTTGTTTTAGTGACATAAGCTTCCAGTAAACAGAGACAACAACACACAGACAAAAAAAAAAAAAAAAAAAAAAAAAAAAAAAAATTTACAGGAGATTTACAAATTGGCAAATAAATAAGTGTATAAACAATTGTGCTATAAATGATAATGGAATAGGATTGAGTGAGATGCAGGAATGTTCTAGGATGGAGGGGTAACAAATAAATATAAGGATATTGCACATTTTTGCATAAGTTTAAGTGGGAAACATTTAACTGTTCATGAGGTAGATTGCCTGGGGGAAGAAACTATTCTTGTGCCTTGCTGTTCTTGTATTTGCGGCTCTGAGGCGCCGGCCAGATGGCAAAAGTTCAAAGATGGGGTGACTTGGATGTGAGGGATCCAGAGTGATTTTCTGAGTCCTTTTCCTCACTCTGGATGTGTACAGTTCTTGGAGGGTGGGCAGGGGAGCACCAATAATCCTTTCAGCAGTCCGAACAGTTCTCTGTAGTCTTCTGATATCTGATTTTGTAGCTGAACCAAACCAGACAGTAATTGAAGTACACAGGACTGACTCAATGACGGCTGAGTAGAACTGTTTCAGCAGCTCCTGTGGCAGGTTAAACTTCCTCAGCTGGCGAAGGAAGTACAACCTTTGTTGGGCTTTTTTCACAATGGAGCCAATGTGATTGTCCCACTTCAGGTCCTGAGAGATGGTGGTTCCCAGGAATCTGAATGACTCCACTGCAGTCACAGTGCTGTTCATGATGGTGAGTGGGGAAAGTGCAGGGGGGTTTCTCCTAAAGTCCACAGTCATCTCCACTGTTTTGAGCGTGTTCAGCTCCAGGTTGTTAAGACTGCACCAGACAGCCAGCTGCTCAACCTCCTGTCTGTAAGCAGACTCGTCACCGTCCTGGATGAGGCCGATGACTGTAGTGTCGTCTGCAAACTTCAGGAGCTTGACAGAGGGGTCTTTAGAGGTGCAGTCGTTGGTGTACAGGGAGAAGAGCAGAGGGGAGAGAACACATCCCTGAGGGGCACCAGTGTTGGTGGAGCAGCTGTTTGACATGAATTTCCCCAGTCTCACTAACTGTTGCCTATCTGTCAGAAAGCTGGTGATCCACTGACAGATAGAGCTAGGAACAGAGAGCTGGGTCAGTTTGGTCTGGAGGGTTGTTGGGATGATGGTGTTGAAAGCCGAACTAAAGTCCACAAACAGGATCCTCACATAAGTCCCTGTTTTGTCCAGATGTTGCAGGATGAAGTGCAATGCCATGTTGATTGCATCATCCACGGACCTGTTTGCTCGGTACGCAAACTGCAGGGGGTCTAGTAAGGGTCCAGTGATGTCCTTCAGATAAGCCAGAACCAGTTTTTCAAACGACTTCATGACGACAGACGTTAGAGCCACAGGTCTGTAGTCGTTAAGTCCTGTTATCTTGGGTTTCTTTGGAATGGGGATTATGGTTGAGCGTTTGAAGCAGGAAGGCACTTCACACAACTCCAGAGATCTGTTGAAGATCTGTGAAAAGATGGGGGCCAGCTGGTCAGCACAGGTTTTCAGACAGGCTGGTGTAACGCCATCTGGGCCTGGTGCTTTTCTTCTTTTGTTTTTCTTGAAGACCTGGCGCACATCATCTTCACAGATTCGAATTGCAGGAGGTATGGAGAGGGGGATTGCAGGAGGTGTTAATGGTTGTGCAGGGAGATGGTCAGAGTGGGTGTTGGGGGTTTCAAATCTACTATAAAACTCATTCAGGTCGTTAGCAAGTCGTTGATTAGCCTCAGTGCAAGGGGATGGTGTCTTGTGGTTTGTGATGGCTCTCAGTCCTCTCCAAACTGAAGTAGAGTCGTTGGAAGTAAACTGGTCTTCCAACTTTTTAGCGTAGGTCTTTTTAGCCGCTCTAATCTCTTTGTTCAGTGTGTTCCTGGCCTGATTGTACAAGACCCTGTCCCCATTTCTGTAGGCATCCTCTTTGGCCTGACGAAGGTGTCTGAGTTTTACTGTAAACCATGGCTTATCATTGTTGAATGTTAAATAAGTCCTGGTAGGAATGCATATATCCTCACAGAAACTAATATAGGATGTTACGGTCTCTGTGAGTTCGTCCAGATCGGTGGTAGCAGCTTCAAAAACGCTCCAGTCTGTGATGTCAAAACAAGATTGTAAATCCTGCTCTGTTTCGCTGGTCCATCTCTTCACAGTCTTTACTACAGGTTTAGCAGATTTAAGTTTCTGCTTGTAGGTCGGTATAAGATGAACCAGACAGTGATCAGAACGTCCCAAAGCTGCTCGTGGAACAGAGTGATATGCATCCTTTATTGTGGTGTAACAGTGATCCAGTATATTACTGTCTCTGGTGGGACAGGTAACATGCTGTCTGTATTTTGGCAGTTCATGGGAGAGATTGGCTTTATTAAAGTCCCCAAGAATGATTAAAACAGAGTCCGGGTGTTGTTGTTCTGTGTCTGTGATCTGATCAGCGAGTTTCTGTAAAGCCAGACTTACTTGCGCTTGAGGAGGGATGTAAACACTAACCAGAATGAACGAGTGAAACTCCCGCGGCGAATAGAACGGCTTGCAGTTGATAAACTGCGTTTCTAGATCAGGACAGCACATCTTCTTTAATACAGTTACATCTGTACACCACCGTTCATTGATGTAAAAGCATGTCCCGCCGCCGCGCGATTTCCCCGTTGATTCTGCGTCGCGATCCGCTCTAAACAGCTGAAAGCCCGGCAGATGGAGTGCGCTGTCCGGTATGGCGTCATTCAGCCAGGTTTCCGTGAAACACAGAGCAGCAGAGTGAGAGAAATCCTTATTTGTCCGAGAGAGCAGAAGGAGTTCGTCCGTTTTGTTGGGTAGAGAGCGGAGATTTGCGAGATGGATGCTAGGCAACGGCGTTCGAAATCCGCGCTTCCTGAGTCTGACGAGCGCTCCCGCTCGCTTTCCCCGTCTGCGCGTCTTGAAGCGCTTGATCAGCGCCGCTGCTCCTCCGATAACAATGTTCAGTAAAACGTCTGTATAATAGAAATCCGGAAAAATATCATGTGGTGTGTTCTGCCGAATGTTCAGCAGTTCATCCCTGGTGAAACTGATCGTGTTTGTTAAACAAAAAACAGGAAAAACGAACAAAAACAGTACAAACACTGGAGAGCCAAGCACTGAAGCAGCCATGTGCGGCGCCATCTCGATCCGTGTGTGTCTATAGATGATCTGACTGTGTGTGTCTGTAGATTATCTGACTGTGTCTGTACATGATCTGACTGTGTGTGTCTCTAGATGATGTGACGGTGTCTGTCGATGATCTGACTGTTGGTGTGTGTTCTTGTCTCTTTCAGGCTTGCTGGCTGTAATCTCACTGCTCAGTGTTGTGAGAGTTTGTCTTCAGCTCTACAATCCTCAAACTGTGTCCTGAGAGAGCTGGATCTGAGTAACAATGACCTGCAGGACTCTGGTGTACAGTTTATTTCTGATGGACTGAATAGTCCAAACTGTCAGCTGGAGATACTGAGGTATTAAAAACAGAGATAATTTACAGTCAACTGGTTAAAATGTGTGTCTGTAGATGATCTGACTGTGTATGTCTGTAGATGATGTCTCTGTGTCTCTGTGTGTCTGTAGGTTGTCTGGCTGTATGGTGTCAGAGGAAGGCTGTGGTTATTTGTCTTCAGCTCTGAGTTCAAACCCCTCACACCTGAGAGAGCTGGATCTGAGCTACAATCACCCAGGACAATCAGGAGTCCAGCTGCTCAAACACAAACTGCAGGATCCAAACTATAAACTGCAGATACTCAAGTATGTCAAACACTAATACTGACGTACTGAACATGTGTGTGAATGATGCAGATCTACATTAAATCATGTTTTATTAACAACATTTGGGAGGAGCTTGTTCAGATTAATCAACCAGTTTAGCACAGGTGGAGCTCGTTCTTATAATTAATTCAATTAACATGCTAATTCATATATTACATTTACATGTATTCATTTAGCAGAAGCTTTTATCCAAAGCTACTTACAAATGAGGAC
Source organism: Carassius carassius (assembly GCF_963082965.1). Lineage (NCBI taxonomy): Eukaryota > Metazoa > Chordata > Actinopteri > Cypriniformes > Cyprinidae > Carassius > Carassius carassius. Next base: position 40,227,252 of record NC_081760.1, read on the forward strand.
AATGGAAGCGATCAAAAACAACAAAAAAGCAATAATATACAAGTGCTATAACAACTCTCAGTTATCTTAAAAACACTACATGAAGCAAGGGCTTTTAAATAATATAATAAATAAAAAGAAAACGGATAGAATAGAAAAAGAATAGAGCAAGCTAGTGTTAGAGGTCTTTTTTTATAATTGTATAATAAATGAAAAGAAAATAGAATACAAAAAGATAAGAAAGATAATGAGATTTTTTTTTTAAAGAATAGAATTAGAATAGTTAGTGTTAAAGTTAGAGGTTCAAATCAAGATGGAAGAGATGTGTTTTAAGTCGATTCTTGAAGATGGCTAAGGACTCAGCTGCTCGGATTGAGTTGGGGAGGTCATTCCACCAGGAGGGAACATTTAATTTAAAAGACCGTAAAAGTGACTTTGTGCTTCTTTGGGATGGCAAAATTAAGTGATGTTACCTTGCAGAGCACAAGCTTCTAGAGGGCACATAAGTCTGAAGTAACAAATTTAGGTAAATGGGAGCAGAGCCAGTGGTGGTTTTGAAGGCAAACATCAATGCCTTGAATTTTATGCGAGCAGCTATTGGTAGCCAGTGGAAATTGATAAACAGAGGTTTGACGTGTATTCTTTTCAGTTCATTAAAAATTAATCTTGCTGCCGCGTTCTGGATTAATTGTAAAGGTTTGATAGAACTGTCTGGAAGACCTGCCAAGAGAGCATTGCAATAGTCCAGCCTGGACAGAACAAGAGCTTGAACAAGGAGTTGTGCAGCATGTTCTCAAAGAAAGGATTGATCTTCTTAATGTTGAATAAAGCAAAAACAGTTTCTGAAGGACTAGACAGTTTTAGCAATGTGGTCTGAGAAAGTCAGCTGATCATCAATCATAACTCCAAGGCTTCTAGCTGTTTTTGAAGGAGTTATGGTTGATGTGCCTAACTTGATGGTGAAGTTGTGATGAAGCGATGGGTTTGCTGGAACCACAAGCAGTTCTGTCTTGGCAAGGTTGAGTTTAAGGTGATGGTCCATCATCCAGCAAGAAATGTCTGTTAGACAAGCTGAGATGCGAATAGCTACCGTCGGATCATCAGGATGGAATGAGAGGTATAATAATAATTCATTACATTTTATATAGCGCTTTTTCTAGGCACTCAAAGCGCTTTACATAGTCTGGGGGTATCTCATCATCCACCACCAGTGTGCAGCATCCACCTGGATGATGCGACGGCAGCCATAGTGCGCCAGAACACCCACCACACACCAGCTTACTGCTGGAGAGGAGACAGAGTGATGAAGCCGATCAGTAGACATGGGGATTGTTAGGAGGCCATGATGGTCAGAGGCCAATGGGCGAATTTATGGGATTTTTAATGATCACAGAGAGTCAGGACCTCGGTTTAACCTCTCATCCGAAGGACGGAAATATAGTTAAGTTAATATATTATAGTTAAGTGTCATCAGCATAGCAGTGGTATGAAAAGTCATGTTGTGTGTGTATATATATATATATATATATATATATATATATATATATATATATATATATATATATACACAGCCAACTGACCTCTATGACAGCTTTTGCCCCGGTCGCTACAATATCCTAAATCCAACATTTTCCCTTCTGACGATGAGTTTGGATCCCCATCACAACCCACTGGCCCCAAAGCTACTCCTTCCCCATCAGGTCCAGCTGATGAGACCCAAGCTTTCAGCATGATGACTTTGCTTGCCCCTACAGAAAGGCATCCTTCTCACTCACCAGCGTCCTCTTTTGTCTCAGCCACAGCAACCATTCCTCCAATCAAAAAGTGGACATTTTGGGGCTGAAACAAGAAGTGATTAATGCACATGTACAGTTTTCCCAGTTAATAACCAAAGTGCAGCTTTAATCTTTGTACGTCTCTTTGCAGTCAGCTAACCCTCCAAAACAGTCATTATAGTCATCAGCGAGCCTGAGCCGTGCTCCAGATTCCTCCACTGCAAAACCTCTTTCTCCTCCCTCCTCTGTTCAGCCTTTTCCTCCATCTCTCTCTACACCTTTCTGTGTCCTGCAGCTCCTGTAACAGATGCTGGCGTGAGGCTGCATATACTGAAATTCTGTTCTTCAATCCAAATCTCAATTCACTCATTAAGAGCTGGGGGTGTGAAAACTTTTTGAATTTGAAGATCAGGATAAACTGAACTAATTTTGTCTTCTGGGAGACATGTAAGTATGTTCTGTAGCTTCTGAAGGACAGTGCTAAATAAAAAAATATAAATTTAGGGAAATGACAAAAATATACACAAATGTACACTTTCAATGGTTTTCACCCCCGGCTCTTAATGCATGGTTTTTCCTTCTGCAGCATCAGCAAATATTTGAACCTTTTTCCGTGATTTCTGTATTTTCCGACCTCTAATGGACGACCCATGTGATTTGCTTAGATCCGAGTTGTTTATTTATTTTTTTTTGAGAGGGGCTTAGGTTGGTTACTGCATGATGATTGAAATCGCGCAAATGTCCTTAAGCTGTTACCTAAATAAACTGTGAAAAGAAACATCATGGACAGAATGATCCTGAGAGCGCTGTACACGAGCACCAAACACGAGCAGAATCAGCGCTGTAACGTGTTACTCGACCCGGTGACTTTTTATGAATGACGGTAAGAATTTGAGATTGGTAGTGCTGTCATAAAATTCACAACGGTTGTGCTGTAATTATATAAAAGAGAGAGAAATTAATAATTTAATTCATCATGCATGAAAGTGACAAAAAGTGAGTGAAGATATTTTAAATGATTTTTATTTATTAAATGCATTAACAAATTTAATTAATACATTGCATTAATTAATACATTTTAATTAAAACATAAATGCAAATAAATGCTGTTCATTAAACTTTATAAAAAATCCTGAGAAATAAAGTTCATCATCATTTCCACACAAAATACGAAGCAGTAAAATAGTTTTCAACATTGATAATAATCAGAAATGTTTCTTGAGTCAAATAAATTGTAACGATTTCTTAAAGATCATGTGACACTGAAAACTGGAGTAATGATGAAGAACATTCTGCTTTGCATCACAGGAATAACATTACATTTAATAATGTATAAAAACCTTTGAACAGAGTCATTTTTATAAATTCATCTATTATTTTCTCTTGTGCCCTTTATGTAAAGGTCTTTTATGTCAAATATCTTTTTTTAAAATAGAATAGAAAAGCCCCCTTTAAAATAATCACATTTTGTTTCTTTGCAGCCTGAAAGGTAGACGGATGCAGTTTATTAAATTATTAAATTGTTTATTAAATTAAATTGCAACTAAAATGTGAGTAGTTTTGTCCGTCTCTCTATCTTTCAGGATATATTTGTGCGCACAGACAGTTTTTTTTGTTAAAAGCAGCACTTAAATGTTCAGTTCAGTGTATGTTAATGTTAGATATTTTCTTGAGTATGTAACTATTACACACATCTTTAAGACTTGAGGACCAAACGATCAGTGACAGCAACACTGAGCAGAACGAAGCTGTCACGCATTTTAAACCTTTTAACAACAGAACGAAAACAGCAAAAATCTGTAAAATGATCAAATACACTAGTCAAGGGCATGAGTTCAGAGGAAAACAACTACAGAGAACAACACAGCCCTGATGAAGTGGAGATTTACGATTGAAAAAACAGCTTAAAGTAGCTACTGACGGTGGCAGACCATTTTACAAATGTGTTTAGTTCAGTGGAAGAACTCAAAGCTCAGAAAAATGATTCATTTATAATTAGTCATGAGAGAAATACACATAACTGATGTAATATTAGCAGAGCAAGTGTTTCTCAGGAGCTCATGGTGCACAGTGTGTTCAGTCGTACACACACACACACACACACACACACACACAGTGTGTTCAGTCGTACACACACACACACACACACACACACACACACACACACACACACACACACACACACACAGTGTGTTCAGTCGTACACACACACACACACACACAGTGTGTTCAGTCGTACACACACACACACACATACACAGTGTGTTCAGTCGTACACACACACACACACACACAGTGTGTTCAGTCGTACACACACACACACACACACACACAGTGTGTTCAGTCGTACACACACACACACACACAGTGTGTTCAGTCGTACACACACACACACACACACAGAGACACACACTCTCACAAGTGTTTCTCAGGAGCTCATGGTGCACAGTGTGTTTCAGTCGTACACACACACACACAGACACACACACACAAACACACACACAGTGTGTTCAGTCGTACACACACACACAGTGTGTTCAGTCGTACACACACACACACACACACACACAGACACACACTCTCACAAGTGTTTCTCAGGAGCTCATGGTGCACAGTGTGTTCAGTTGTACACACACACACACACACACACACACACACAGTGTGTTCAGTCGTACACACACACACACACACACACACAGTGTGTTCAGTCGTACACACACACACACACACACACAGTGTGTTCAGTCGTA